>NC_056732.1:107771652-107864152 GCF_019279795.1 Protopterus annectens | reverse complement strand
ACACTGGGGATGGTGTAGCATTCTTCTATATTTGTGAGTAAGAGGTCCAGGATATTGGAACCTCTAGTGGGCATATGCACTAACTGGTTATGGGTGTTTGTATTTACGAAGTCCAGGAATCTCTGTGCCTGCATATTTGGGACTGTGTAAGATTCCCAGTCTATAGAAGAATAATTAAAGTCCCCATAAGTAAGGTGTTAGGTTGGATGGTGAGTGTCTCCAATAGGTTTAAGTATGCTCTGAGTTTCATGGGACATAGTGGGTGATGTATAGCTTGCTAGGATATGGTACAGGGTTTTATCTATGGTGACTTGCACATGGAGAAACTCCAACTCATCATTCTGTTTTACAAACTTAGAGGTATGTTTGTTATTGTTGTATATTAAGACACCTCCACCTTTAGTCCCTGTCTGTGCAGGTACTGGTCTAAAAGTATGGAAGACACTTTAACCTTACACTGCTAGGGAACTCTGCAGCTTTAAACAATATCTCAGTAAGTGCAGAGATATTCTCTAGGATGAGGAGGGCTTGGAGTGAGTTTAGCTTTTTGTCTAGGCTCCTGGCAGTGAGCAGTAACACCTTGAGGTTCAGTTGAACTGATTTTGCTATGCCAGTAGTTTGTCAATTTGTCATTGCCTAAAAAAGGCTATATGGGTTAAGATAAAGTTTTAACCAGTATTCAATCACCCCTGGCAAAGCAGCATGGTTTGTTAACAGTGTATTCCCATGCTGACAAATATTGAATCCCCTTAGAATGACACCAGAAACACAGCCAGTTCTTGAAATCAGTCATCCTTTTTTTTATATTGTGGCATCATTCTTGCTGGAGGTAAAATGCTCCTCAGTGCTAGGCTCATACCAGCCTGAGACATGTAGTCAGAGAGATCTATAATTTCTCTCTTCATATAGTCTAGGGAGGTATGTCTCAGGTCATTTACACCTACAAGGACTATGACGGAATCATACTGGTACCTGTGGTGCAATGACTTGAGTGCATACATAACTTGGCAGATCCTGGCCTGGCAGGCAACTGACTGAAGCAATTGACGTAAGTTCATGCATAATTTGGTGGATCCTGGATCCAGATAGGCAGCTAACCATTATATTCTTCTTATTCAACCTGATTAGAGGGGCATCAGTTTGTCGTACAATGAAGTATCCTATGACTAGAGCCCTGTGAGGTGTATTTTCTTGCCCCTTTGTATTTGGGGTTCCACTGATTGAGATTGTTTGTATGTTGTTAGGTGTTACTTTTGTTGAGTGCTTTTGGGTTTGCTGAGGATAATATTGAGGATGGGTGTTATAGTAGCTCTTTTTTGTTTAGGAAGATTGCATTTAAGTGCCTCAGCATATGTTGGTCTATGTGTGTGTTGTGTAATATGTGAAGGGAGTTCTGTGTGTGTGGTTTTGACAACTTTATCTGCCATTTTATGCATGAGTTTAGCATCTAGTGGCATTGTGTATGTACACTTCTCGCACACTGTAGCTATAACTTTAAGGATTAAGTGGTTGTCAGTAAACATGAGACAACTGCTTCATTGTCTGAAGATACCCTTATCCACTAGGCTGACTGCAGAGAAATTAAGAAATTGCATATCCATGTTGTCCAGTACCCTAATTGGTGAGGTACAAGGGTGTGGCATACAGGCGTTAACAGAAGGCTAATTAGGGGGCTTTGCATGGAGGGGGTTGGAGGCAGACTAGGCTATAAAATATTACATTTAACAATATTGCCACTCATTGTGCAACTAGCTCCTCTAAGCTTATTAGAGTACAAGGTATTTGCTCTGTAGTTACTGCTTTATGGGCAGATCTAAAGGTAAACTGTGCTTCTACATGTTTGTTTCTGTACAGGGCATTGGCATGGTGAGCAGCTCCGTGCAAATGTGCCCAATTTATACCAGCACTAGAAATACAAAAAAATGACTACTGAGTCTTCTGGCTAATGAAACGACTACACTTAGAGCCTTTTTGTGTGTTTTCCAACTCAGACAGACCAGGCAAACACCTACTGCCACTAGATGAATAATCCTTGTCCTCCTAATGGAAAAGCACAGTAAATGAGTGCCCAGGGAAAATGTTTCCACAAACTTAAAGGAAAGACAATAAGTAATTCAACATTTCAGTAGTGTACTTTAAACAGCTTATAAAAGTGTGATTATTCAATAAAAGTACTTTGTTTTGTAGAAATGAGCCAAGAGCCACTCAATTGTGCAGAATTTATAAAGGCACTAAAAACAAGGTAAGCTGATTAATAAGCCCACTGGCCAATAAAATAACTACATGTAGGAATCTCTAGTGTGTTTCCGCAGTGCCCCTCCAAATCTGTTACTGGGTTTACTGGGCTACCACCCACTGATCCTAAATGGAAAAACTTCTGTCCTCTTGACATAAAAACACAGAAAGAGCTTGCTATAGTGTAAAAATATACTGTTTTATCCAACAGCTAGAGACAATAAATTAGAGTAAGTAAATTAGTAGAACAGACAATGACAGGCAAAATGCATTTTTTTTTTCAAAATAATTACAAGAAAAGGCAAATAAATAATTCAAGATATCAACAGCAGTGTAGGAAGGGAGGAGCTTATAAAGTATGATTTACGTTAAGGATGGGCAGCTTAAAAATCACCAAGTTTAAAAAGCTGATCAAGGAATGGGAGGGTACATGTGAAAAATAGCCGGCATGGAGTCACCAACAGCACTTGTAGTTTTTGCAGACCTTGAATCTTATCAGCCTTAAGTCTTATCAGAAAAGACAAGGTCATAGATATACTCTGCGTATTTAAGTATCACTCAAGAAACAAATCAAAGAATGAAAAAAATAAATGTGAAATGTGCAGCCTGGGTAATTTAACGGTCTGTCTGCCACACAGAACAAAAACACCACACCAAGATTTCTCAATACAGAAAACAAAATTGAAGAGGCAAAACTGAAAACAGCTATATCAGTTTAAACAGCTTACAAACATAAAAGAGATTGCTTTCCTCACCAGCAGGGAGTCTCTAACAGTGCTTGTAGTTTTTGCAGGCCTTGAATCTTATCAAAAAAGACAAGGCCACAGATACACTCTGTGTATTAACTTTCAACATTATATTTCAACATCATATTTTCAAGTATATGACAATGCAGTAATGGGATCTTTCAAATCTAAGGTTATAATGAAATATTATTCTATAATTTAATATTCTACATTTCATTAATACACACACTCATGTAGAAATATAAACATATGGGGATCATGTGTAACATATGCATAATATCTTGTATTGCAGGAGGAAAAGGTAAAAACAAGTTCTGCACCTCTACAGTCGCACATAATGAGAGCATCTTCTACATTATCTCCTAACTTCTCATTGTATTGACTTGCATTTGGTAAATTGACTTGAGCACTGATCCACATGGATCTTTTCAGATGTATCCAGTGAGCATTGTCTGAGTGACATGCTCAGAGTCGTACAGTAGGCAAATGGAGGGTAAGGGAATCAGACCCTGGACAGCAGGAAGCAGCTCATGCTCATAGCCTTATTCCTCTGGGCTAACTGCAAACCTGCTGCTACTTTGTTCTTAAACTTTAATATATTTTTCATGTTATTTGCTCATTCAGTTATTCTTAGTGTGTAGCATACCTCTCAACTGGCCATATTTTTGAAGAATATCCAGATTTTTGCCTCATATTTTTGGTCTGTTCTTCATTCAACATGTGGTTTTCTGGCAAATCACTGAAGATGGAAGTCATTAAATAATTACATACATTTGAGTTTCAGACTTCATATCCTTCAGAAAAATGCATGCTAGCACAAATTCTGTTATTCTAGCAACCTTCTAATTTTACAACAGAAATATTGAAAACTTGTCCCTATTTTAGGCCTTTGACCTCCCATTATTTTTGGCTTGTCCAGATTTCTTGCTCTAAGAGGTTGAGAGGTATGGTGTGTAGTAATATCTAGTCTCAGAAATTAAGTTTCTTGAATTATATGACCTTTATATATAAAGACACTGTGTTATTTTAGGAACATTTTATTCCCTGAATCATTATTACTGTTATTATTGACTGGTAACATGTTTTTGATTTTTTTTAAACATTTTTTCAGGGGTTATGGGATTTAGGCCTCATGAATAAGTGTATTCTTTTTCACACATTTTTTTCATTGTAGTTGTCTGATATTTGGTGAATGCAAGTGGGAAAAACCTTAAGGTCTGGCCTTTTTTAGGTGTTTATTTTCTATTTTGGGTGCAGGGAGTTTTATTTTTTACAATTTTTTTGTAGGGTTCACTGGTATTAGAAACTATGATGAGTTACTTATGGTGGATTTATGAAAGGGGCAAATTCCAAGTTTTGGATCTGGGGTAGTTTTATGTTAGTTTTGTGTTAGAAACTGAGACCACGTTTTAGTATTTGGGGATTGGGAGGTTTTATGTTAGTTTTGAGTTAGGAACTGAAACCATATTTTAGTATTTGGTGTGTTTTTGCAATAAGTTATTTGAAAAGATGATGACATTAGATATCAGGATGGTTCCTGTATGACTCTATAGGATATGCTTATAGTTGCTGGATGGTTAATATTATTAGTCCATTTAAACAAATGTAGGGAGATTTCCAATTGTTGGTAGGTTAACTGTGTTTTGGGAAGAACTTTTATTTATTTATTTATTTATGTATGCATGTATGTTTACTAACCAGGGAATGAGCTCATCCAAGGACTGCATGCAGTGACAATAATGCACAAAAATATGGTTGAGATAGACACTGGGTAAAATGAACATGAAATGCTCAAAGTAAAGTGAAAACATGATGCACAATCTCATAATGAGATAGATATAAGTATATTACATCATACCTATACATCTGTTTGCATGGGATTTACAAAAGGGTCTGTAGATATCATAATATAAGTTAGATGGAAAAGATGTATCACAAATGTCCTATGTGAAAAACAAGGGCATTATGTTGGTACCATAATGTGTTCTTTGGTAGACACTATTGTCAGATGAATTTTCGATGATGCTAGATTTGAATATAGCACTGAGGGTAGGCTGAAAGGGGATAGTTAAAGTGCCAATAGTAAATGTTAGCTATGGGATGTAAAACATATTCAGGATGATTGCCTCTGAAGGAGTTTTCTGAACAGTATACAAGTGTTAGGATGATTAAGAATGTGTTTTACTGTAAGTATTGGTTTGCTGAATTAAATGTTTTATGTGAATGTGTTTACTGATTTTATTCTGCAGGTTTGATTATTTCTAGGAAGTAAGTGCCAGTTCAGTTATGAATGGTCTATATTCTAATGTAGGGGCAGATTCTTCCAGATTTTCTGGTTGTTATGATGTCTATTGTGTGACTTTTTGTAGCGATCAGATTTTTACATATATTTTAGTTTCTTAATGTGTTTTAAGGATCATGAGTGTTTAATACTGATTTTGTTATGATAGGGTTTGTACTTTATTTAGGTTAAATTTAGTATGTGAAAGGTTGCTGCATTTGCACGTTATATGTAGATTGATTGATTTCATAGTCAGTACTACTTAATGTAACTGTTACGTAGGTTTCAGAATGAGTTATTGCTTTGGAGAGGTAACTGTGTTGTTTTTAGTTGTGTTGTACAGTGAAGGTTATTGCTGTTTTCTTGATATAATATAGATACATATAATATATATATATATATATATATATATATATATATATATATATATATATATATATATATATATATATATATCATATGGGTCTACTATGGTTGATTGAAAACTCACTTGACTAAAAATGAAATTACTAGGGCCACTTCACTGAAAGCTCACTTCACTGAAAACTCATTTCTTTGAAACTCATTTAGTTGAAAGTCATAAATGGCCTTTTCCCACTGTAGTGGGACCCTGGAATTAGTATATAAAGTAAGGAGGGATGTGGGGGGTGTAGCCCCCCACATATTATAAACATTTTAAACTATACACAGTTATACTTACCAGTGCAACAAATAACTGTTTCCAAAAGAGAATATATAACCAAGATAATTATACATATATAGGTATATATATGGAAACCATCCATATAGTCAGACATTCATAATGTCAACCATCTGTAATCCCAGTAGAACTGGTTGAATAATCATATGATTGAAGAATGCCAGCATTACTTTGTGGGAGATCATGGTACAGAGTGGAGTGGGAATTTGCCATTTCCCCAATGTTGTACAATATCTAGAATTGATATATTTAATTAGCAGGGGGTGTGGGCACACAGACCCCAAATGAGGGGTGCAAAAGGGCTTTGCCCCCTGTAAAAAAAAAATTTAGCAATGTTTTGAGTTTTAGTTTTTTTGGAGCAATATTTTGCTATGCAACATTGTGCTACTTGAATATTTAGAAGTACACTCATATAAATATATATGTGTGTGTGTGTGTGTGTGTGTGTGTGTGTGTGTGTGTGTGTGTGTGTGTGTGTATATAAAAATATATTTGTTTGCATTTGTTTACTGGGATGGTTGGTGTTGCATCTTTTGGCTTTTCCCGGTTAGGGGTCGCCACAGCGGAACTCCGATCCGCTAATGATTGGCAGTAGATTTTTACGTACCGAGTTGCCAGCCCTGATGTGCAACCTTCAACGAAGGTATGCCCACTCATGCATATCTCCACACAGAAGACGCTTTAGCTGAGAATCGAACAGGACAACGTCTTACTGTGAGGCGACAATGCTACCGCAGCACCACATGGTCCACTAGGCCAAAAAGTGCACATTTTCAGTGGAAGCCCAGGGAGAAAAGCTCCACATACAAAAGAAATTTAAATACAATCACATTTTCTACATACATAGAGAGATAACAGCTTAAAAAGACATACAATCATCATAAATTTCTAGCTAGAATAACAAAGGCAGTATACATTATATACAAAATATACAAAGTACAATATATCATCTGTTTTGGATACTGTAGAGTGAAGACAGCAAGATATAGTTGCATAACTGTTAAGTAGAGGGTAGAAAAAAGTTAGAGAAATCAGGTGGGGGAAGATGCTCTGTAGTCGTAGCCACATGAACATTGCCATAGGGCTAAGAGATGCTGTTTTAGAGACTTTCTGAAGGATATCAGATTGGGAATATTTCTGATAGAGCTGGGTAGGGAATTCCAAGTTTTAGCAATGGTACATGAGTAGAGAGATTGACCAACTGCTAGAATGGGTATTTGCATTTTAGAAGGAATTTCAGATCTGAGTTGTCGGGAGGGCTTATGGAGAGTAAACAGGGAGGTGAGGGATGGGCAACTGGATGATTTGGTAATGATATTGTGAGCTGTGGTTAACTGCAAGTAGGTTAGGTGATGGGGAAGTTTGAGCCATTTTAGTTTGCGTAGGGAGATGCAGAGATGGGAGGAGTAAGTTTCGTTGGTAGCGAACCTGGCAACCTTGTTATAATAGGACTCGATCTTGGATTTTAAGGAGCTTTGAATGTTAGTGAGCAAATGGTCACTGTATAAAAGTGAAGGAAGCAAATAGGATAATTCAAAGGTTTATCTAGCGGTGGGTGTGAGCTACATTTTATGCTTATAGAGGGTGCCTAGTTTCTGATTGTTTTTTTTTTTTATGCAGTTTTGGATATGTAGATCGAAGGTTAAGTGTTCGTAGTTTTATATATAGTTTATATATGGATCCCTATCAAATGACTGAATTTTCAAAAACTTGAAATTCATATGATCGAGTTTCTGAAAACTCGAATATCCAAACAAAACACAAAAATCTAAATTTTTGTACATTTTTTGCAGGGGGGCAAGCCCTCCTGAACCCCCATGTGGGGCTATGCCCCCACACCCCCGGCAAATTAAATATACCTACTCTGAGATTACACTACAGTGAGGAAAAGGGTAAATTTCCTGTTCCGTACTGTACCACAATCTCCATTCAAAACCATCACGTTTTTAGAATCTTGATCATATGGTCTCAACCATATGAATTTTGAGTTTCTGAAAATTCAGTTATCTGATAGGGATCTGTATATATATATATATATATATATATATATATATATATATATATATATATATACATAGATATAGATATATATATATATATATATATATATATATATATATATATATATGGGAACACTTTCATTATCTCAAGACTATAAAGCCAAACGTTGAAAATAGCAAAAGTTCATAATCGCGAATTCGAATATCTCGAATTCGTGGTTATGGACTTATGTTATGTTGTTTCTGGGTTTGTGTGTTGATGGTATGCGGTGCCGTGTGTGGATCTAGGTGTTATGTCAGGTAAGTGAGTGTTTTGTAAGGGTTTTGAGTGGGATGTAGAATGTATGCTAGTGTGCTGATATGTTTGATGTGTGTGTGAGGGATTGGAGAATGTGCGTTTGTGAGTTTGCTTTTGTTTCTTGTATGTGTGATCTCGGAGTTAGTATATATAAGTGGGGGGTGCAGGGGGGCTTTCTTCCCTGCTTATGTGTGTATGAGTTGTGTATGTGTGTAGTTTTGTGTTTTAAATTGTGGTGTGGGTGTTGTGTGCGGTTTGTTAGGGTTTTTGAATTTTGCAGTTTTGGGTTCGGGGTTTTGTAGTTTCGTTATTTTGTGGATTCAATTTCATGGTCTCGAGATACTGAAATTCGATGTTTCAGTATTTTGAGATTATGATGTGAATCATATATATATATATATATATATATATATATATATATATATATATATATATAGATATATATATATATATATATATATATATATACACACACACACACATAAATATATATAGATATATATGTGTATATATATATATATATATATATATATATATATATATATATATATACATACACATATATAGACAGATATATTTATATATATATTATATATATAATATATATATATATATATATATATTTTATTTATATATATATATTTATTTATATACACATATATATATATATATTTATATATATATATATATATATATATATAGCTCTATATATATATATATATATATATATATATATATATATATATATATATATATAAATCATTTGTGTGTGTGTGTGTGTGTGCACTTAAATTAATCTACCAGCATAATATCTAAACACAAAATATTGACAAAAACAAGTTACACTAGGGAATGTTTTTTTCCCTTCCCCACTGTTGTGTGACCTTGATCTGGTATATATAATTAGCAGAAAGTGTGACTGATGTAGGAGAGGGAGATTAGTTTTGGATGTTCTTATATTTCATCAGTATTTTGTGCTTCAATAAATATAGACTGTATAGATACACAGATAACTACAGATTTACAGATGGTTAGGCAGATAGATACTCAGATAGACAGACAGACGTATACAACAACTGTGCAGTTTACAATCCAATATGAAACATTTAGACACTAGAAACAAATATCTCTTCCTGCATCTGCTTATTTATGTATGCAAATACAAAGACAAGTTTAAAATGAACTCAAATGGTAAAAAACTCATATCAATAAACTAGAAAATAAAAGAATGAAAGTCTTGAATAACAGTAAAAAATATAATTCTCCACCTCAGAAATGCACTGAAACAAACCAGTAAAGATATTAAAGGCATCATTGGTAACTATGAAATCAATATGAACTTAACTGTTAACTGTTTGTTATCTACTTCTCTGAAGTCCAGGCCAACATGAAGGGACTCTGGCTGACAAAGTTCATAGACGATTGTAAGTTGGTAGCTATTATTAACTCCCCAACTGATGTTGACATCCTACAGAAAGACCTCACTGAGACCAACGACTGGTGTCAGAATCATGGCCTTAAGCTCAATGCCAAAAAATATGTCATTGTCCCCATTGGGAAAAACCTGTTTCCCATCAATTACCACATCGATGGTAGTCCACTGAACACAGAAGGGGTTATAAGAGAAGTGGGAACACAGGTTAACAGCAACCTCTCTTTTGACCACCACATTGCCACTGTGGTCAGAAAGTCCTTCTATGTGGCACATCTCATTACTAAGGGTTTTGCATCCAGGAAGAAAGAGGTCATTGTCTCCCTCTACTCTTCCCTCATTAGGCCAATCATCGAGTACAATGCCCCATTTGGAATGTACCTCACTAGACACATGCAACAACTGGAGAGGCCACAAAAGTACCTCACAAAGAGAATCCTAGGCCTTAAACACTTGTCCTATATGGACAGACTCAAAAAACTCCAACTATTCTCTGTCTCATATCGCCTACATAGAGGTGATTTGTGCTTGACTTACAAAGCCATGTCTGACCCAGCTCTGTTAGAAATGCTACATCTAACGAAATCCCAATCCCTCTGCACCACATGCTCCAGAGACCTCAACCTCATTACCACAATCAACAGAACATGCTGGAGGGACAGGTTCATAACCCAGAGACTGCCCATGCTATGAAATAGACTTTCCATACTTGTCAAACAAAGCACTTCACTGGCCCTCTTCAAGAGAAATCTTCATGAGTAGATGGGAAATAGAAAATTCACCCTGGGGATCACTCCAGTGGCTTTACTCGACAGAGGCACTGGGAACTAGGGTCGGGTGTCACGATGCCAGGGTAATCCCATGGGCTAGGGTTGTAAAGGCTCCAGGGCCATTAGCCTAGTACACACCTATGAATCTATAAGTAGCCACTGACACAAAAGGAAATTACAAGTTCTCCTTCAGCTGAGTTAGGAAAATATGAAACAGCACTCAACAAACCCCTGAGCTAATTTACAGTAACTCCACTCACTCTCATCTAAAGGCACAGCAGATATCTTGGCATTCAAATGAAGTTCAAATTTAACCCAACCACCTTTATCACCTCTCCTGCTATCCCTGCTATGCTACCTTCTCCACATTACTAAAGAACTATAGTGCACCTGTGTCATGGCATAGAAGAAAAGAATTCTTGAGTATGGCACAGGTTATCTGGGTTCCATTAGTGGCTTGGACATCTGAGATTCTGACAGGGTAAGATGGGTGTGCCCATCTGGTGGTGTGAGTATCCAGGTCAAACAACAGGGAAGCATCTGTAAAGTTTTATTTGAGGGTTGTGAGGCACCCTGTTGACACTGACCCATTGGTATGGTTTCAGAAGTCATCTGTGGGGGCATAAATAAGGGCAAAATAAATCAATATAGCACAAATCCTCTTAATAGCTAATAATGATACTTCATTAGCCCCTGACAACATATGAGGATGCATTCTTATCATTGCTAAATATAAGCTATCTGAATCCCCTTCTCAATCTTTTCCACTTTAGCTTAGACATTGTTTTTCTTTTCTTTTTCAAACCTAGATAACTGCTACAGTAATGCCCCTGTATAAAGCTGGCTCTTCTACTGACTCTAGTAACTACATGCCCAACGGTCTCACCACCACTATAACCCATAGAACTAATCATACCCGAACTCATAAATACATACATCTGCCATGTTACTGATTTGACCTAAACTGGTTTGGATTTGTGAAGAATAGAGCCGTCCTTCTAATCCTGATAAGCTCATATGAAAACATCACTAAGGAAGTGGAAATGGTCACTTCACTTCATACTGCCTATCTCTTTCTGGCTAAGTTTTTTGATACCATTCACCAAGCTGGAAAATAGACAAAAATCATTATAAACCACCTACTCTGTTTGGTGGATCATAGCTGATTGAACTCAAATTGAGAAAGTTGTTGTATTCTTTGATAGCATGAAACTCAAACTAACAGTGTCCCACATGTTTCTGTACTGAGACATTTCCTCATGATATCCATGTTCTGGCATCCAGACCAATACCCTAAGAGTGTAGCTATTCACATTTTCTGGAAGCTGCAAACTTCATGTTATTATTTGTCCCACCTCATCAAAAGTGGCTCCAACAGGGGTTGGACAATGCACATACACCTGGTGTTCAGAAAATGGCCTCAGTCTGAATGCTTAAAAGAGCAATGTGATACTCATTGTCAAGCAAGCCATCACAGAAATGATATCCCTGTTGGGGAAAAAAGAGACCATGGTAAAGGCTATGGTCCTTGAATCTGCTTCACTGCCCATCAATAATATATCTTAAAATGCAAAAATCTAATATCTGGTGGTCACCAGGGTATTTTCTGTCAAGTCACATCACTGACACTAAATGGATTAATGTATAAAAAGGCACACAAATGTGAAGCACTAAACAATGCTATAAGTGTAACTTTGTCACAATAGGAGGCAGGAAATATGCCCTGTTGCCCTCGATAGCAGCCTACACTATCCACACCCAAGAAGAGGCATCATACTGAACACTCTTAAAATGCAAAGTCCTTTACCAAGATCCACAGACCTTCTTTCTCACGGTAATTCTCTGCAGGCTGATTCAGTTATAATTGACTTCCAGCTGGCCCAACTGATACTCAAGGGAATTTCCACCAGATCTAAAGATATTTTGTGGTACTTCTCCCTTATTAGACCTGCTATTGAATATGATGCTCCTTTTGGCATGAACCAAGCAATACACGAAAAGATGCAAAATCTTCTGGATACCAAAATACTCTTTTCCACAGGAACAAAATAAACCTCCAGTTAGCACTGCTGTCTCAATCAAAAGAACTTAGAGACTTCTTCAGACTGAGGTTCTAATCACTCTCCACCTTTTTAAACACTCAAAGATTATCACATGACAACTATTAAGATATAACATCATCACTTACATTCTTAAAACAATACATATAGTTAACTACTATGAAATACATAAAAAACTCTTGAACACTTAAAAAACTCTTAACACTTTTAAAAAAGCCAAATAATTAAAGAACCAAATAGTTAAAAAGCTCATAAAATAATTAGTGTTCCAACCCTTTTCTTTTTAAATACCTAATAAACTTTCTCTATTATTTAGTCATGGTGGGAAACAGGCATTCAACTTGACTAGCCAACAATACTCAAGCCATCCTAGTTCTTCTTCTATATTTATTATGCTTTGGATGTTAAGCAAGGTCTCCAAAACTATGAACTTATAATTCATCTTACAACCTTTTTGCTTGTAAAGTTTGCTCATGGCATTTTTCACATCACCATTTTGTACTGCATACTTATGTTCGTAAATCCTTCTGTTAAGCTCATGAGTAGTTCACCCAACATAAAAGGATTTGTATTCTAGATATATAAATAAGATGAACAACATTCTTAGATCTACAACTAAAGATTCCTGGTATATGAACTTTCCTGGCCCCCACCTCTAACTCACTTCTATTAGTATATAAAAATTACACATATTACAATTATAACATTTTACCATTACATTTTTATGTTCCACACTTTTAGTTTTATTCAATTTTTTACTTGGAAATAATTTTTAAAACTTTTTGCCTTCTTTTGAACAAAACTAGGGACTCCTCTTATCTTATTCATAAGCTCACCATTTGATTTAAAAATTAAAAAGTCCCCAATTATTCCTTATAACACTTTTGATAGCTTGTGAATCTACACTATTATGTACTGCCATTGAGGTCTTATATTTAAACATATCTTTTTTACCCTCATTTACGATGTCATTCTGTTTTCTTTGATCTACTTGTACTTCTAATAAATTCTTCACTTCATGAACTGGATATCCCTTTACTTCCAATTTGTCACAGAAAAGATTTGCTTCTGCTAAAAAATCTAGTCTACTTATCTTGTTTAACTGCCCTTTCACTATATTCAGTTTTGTTCTGTTAGGGTACATGCTGGAATAACGTAGATACATATTATTCTGAACTTCTTTTTATATATTTTTGATATTAACTTATTGTTCTCTTTATATACTGTTATATCTAGAAAACTAATTATTTTATCATCATACTGGTGAGTAAACTTCAGATACGTATTAACATTTAAATACTCAACACCATTTGTTTGAACATATATGTCTTCATAAAAGGACAGAAAATTATAACTAAGGACAATTTCTATCATTTCCATCAATAGACCAACTGTATTGTTAGAAAACATTTTTATTCTTAAAAGCTCAGACCTCACAATATCCATCCCTTCATCATTCGGGATCGCAGTATATAGTGACTTAACATCTAAAGTCACTAACAAATCTGTGTCTGTAATAACTAATTCTTCTATTTTATTCAAAAAATCATAGTTGTTTTTTATATAAGTAGAAATTTTAACTATAACTTTTTGTAAGTGTTTATTTACAAACACAAAAAGGCCTTTTGTTTTGCTGTTCACACTGGCCACTATGGGTCTTGGGGGGGGGGGGGGTTCATCCAAATTGTTATGGATCTTTGTTATCCCAAAGATCCGGCTCAATTTGGGGTTACTATTAACTAGATTTTTTTTCTCGTTATTTCATCAATTCTTCCAGCTAAATATCAATCTTCTATGCAAGAGTCTGTCATTGCATAACCTTTCTTTACTTCTTTCATTATTTTCTTATAATAGTTCTCATCCAATAGCAGTTCCCCCATTTTTCTCTCATAAACATCCCTGTCTAATAATACTAAGGCCCCCCACTTATCAGCTTTTAAGAACAAAATATCATCTTCTTTCATTAACTTATCAAAGCATCCTTTATCATTCCTTGACATATTAAAATATCTGAACTGAGGTCTGTTTTCCAAAATTTCAGTTATTTGAACATATATTCAAAACCATTTCTAATTCTTTCAGCAAAGGTGGATTAAAACAACTCGGTTTATAAAATTCACACTTTTTTTTTTCTTTAGACTCAAATAATACTTTGAAATTCAATAATCTAACATAATCTCTTAGTTCATTAATCGTATCTGACTTGCTTACTTAACACCACACTGTCTTGATTCGATAAAACATATTTGCTCAGGTTGACAATTTTAAAATTAACAGTACCTATGTCCTCCAGGCTTGATTCATCTTCTTCCAGTTATTTTTTTGTTGTCCCTTTCTTGGAAAGCCATTTTTTGTCTGATTTTTATTATTCAAAGGATGATTTGCTCTTCTGTTAGCTGTAACCTGGACCCAGGTTCTATTTTCACTATTTATTCTTTGATAAACCTCCGCAACTTGTTTATGTTCATCCCGCTGCTTTAAATGCCCTTGTGAGCCTGCTATTGCAATCCCCGTCGCTGCACCACTTGTAGAACCTATTGAGTTACCACCCATAACTTGTTCAACTGTTATGCTAGGTTCTTGCACTAATTTAGCATTATTTTTGTCCATATGAACCAAACAAAGCATTTTTACCCAATTAGAAAGGACACAGAGATTTTTAACTAAGAAAATCAGGGGTTTTAATGCCCTCAGCTGCCCTAACAATTTATTTATTTATTTATTTATTTATTTGTTTGTTTATTGACATTTGATTAAAGAGAAAGTCTGACTGGGTAGGAGATCATTTTCAGCAGAGGCCTGTGGAATAGCTCCAAAGTGTTACAAAACATTTTAAGAACAATACTTGTACAGTCTTTACAATTAATACAAAAAACAAATATAGTTTAATTATACCAAATTAGACATAATATGAAAACATTGGTTAAGAATGGATACAAGCTATATGGCAATGATTTAATAGAGAAATTTTAGCCAATTTATAGAGAAATTCAACAAGGTAATTTAGTATAACACAAACAGGAAGTGTACTATGAAATGAGAAAAAAGCAGGCTTATGGGATATTTAGAAGAAAACCAGGGAAAGAAATTGATAGAATAAAGGAAATGAGGGAAAAAGGAAGGGTAAGAAGATGTTAGGTATGAATAGGTATTTGTTCACATTTAGGGATATAGTTTATTCTGGTGTTGAGTTTATATTTTGTAGCTTACCAGCTGATTTATAGTGACCTATGTCTAACCTTTCAGGCCATGAAGGATTCAGCCCTGCTTGACCTATAATTCTCAAATTTTACCTCCAGAATTAGAGACAATCCATAAGGATAACAGCAAATCATTTTTCAGTTAGGTCTACAGTCTTAAGGGTAACACCCAACAGTTTGCTGAATTAGTTGTAGATAGCATCACCTATACTCAGCCAAAAGATTTAGCAAATCTGCTGCCAATAAATTCAGCTCAAATTTCACCTCCGCATCACCTCTGGTTGCCACCACAAGAAATTACCTCAACCATTCCTCTACCAGTTATCACCAAAGAACAGGTCATCACCGCACTCTCTACAGCTAAAAACATGGCTTTGATGGGTCCTAACGATATTTAAGGATGCCTCTTAAATAGCTTGAAACAGGACCTATCAGGCCACTAGGATCTCCATTTAACCACAACCTCCAGACTGGCTTTGTCCCTGTAGAGTGGAGGTCAGCAACAGTCATCTCTCTGCGTAAAGGAGAACCATCACAGACTCGGGAAAATTACAAACCCATAAGTTTGACTAGTCTTATATGCAAGACCATGGAAGGAATAATTACGGACCTGATAAATAATGACATCGGAAACCATCAAACACTGAACCCAACCCAGTTCAGCTTTGTCAAGGCAGGTCATGCCTGTTCAGTTTGGTGGACTTCTTTTAGAAAGTCACTTGGGCCTTGGATGAGAGTAAAACACTGCACACTGTCTAAGGTATTTGACACAATTCACCACTTGGGTATTATAGATAAACTCACAAAACTGGGCATAAATCCCTACATCACCAGATGGATAGCCAAATGGTTCTTGGACAAGACACACATTGTTAGAGAGGGTGAATCCAGATCCAGGAAGAGGCCATTTACTAATGGTGTGCCATAGGGCTCTGTGCTGGGATATCTTCTGTTCGGAATATATTTCTTTGAAGTCGAGGCTAATGTAGAAGGCCTTTGACTGACTAAGTTTGCTGATGACTGCAAGTTGGGGGCAGTCAATGAATCCCCCATTAATGCAGATATCCTTCAGAAGGGTCTGGCTCAGGCAAATGATTTTTGCCAGAACCAAGGCCTGAAACTAAATGCAAAATCATGGGAAGTCAAATATCCTGCAAATTACAGCATTAATAGCACACTTCTAAGAGTGGACTCAGAGGTGAGAGATCGAAGTACACAGATACAAAGTAGCCTGAACTTTGACCACAGTGTGTCTCAAGTGGTGAAGACGTCCTTCTATGTGTCACAGCTTATAAATAAAGGCATGGCATCCAAATGCAAGGAAGTTATAATCTCACTGTATCCGGCCCTCATCAGACCAATAATACAGTGTGTAAACAATATGTCCTAACTAATTGACTAAAAGCCCTATTCCTTTACTCTGTCTCCTACCAGCTGTTAAGGGTTGATCTATGCCTAACCTACAAAGCAGTCACAAATCCAGCCCTGATAGAACTGTTACAAATTTGCAAGACAAACTGCTCAAGGGTCACCCAATGTAAGCATCTAAACCTGGTCTGTGACACAAACAAAACACGCTGGAGAGACAATATGTGTCTCAGAGATTACCCCTTGTTTGGAGCAGACTTCCTATTCACGTAAAGCAGAGCCTTTCCCTGATCTTTTTCAAAAACAGTTAGGATCAATGGATGGGGAATTGTAAATTCAATCCTGGGGTGGCACCCATGTCTCTTATGGACATGGGCAGTCTGTAAAATACTGAGAGGCAAAGGTACAAACCTAAGCCATCTTCTAGCCCTTAAGGATAAAAAATCGGGTAAAACTTGGGTAATAATGGCTAGGCTTGAAAGGGTTCTTAAGCTGTTAGCCTAATAATCTGCTAGGAACCTATGACAAAAAAATTATTGAAGATGACCCAAACAAGAGACACCTGTAAAAAATGATGCTATTAATCTGAAGGTTCTCAAAACAATGTCCAGTTTAAGTAGGGACAGAGAAAAATAAATTCTGAAACAAAATCAGAAACATCCTCAAAAACAGGGACAGATGTGAGCTATAACACCCTTAAAATGACCTTAATTTTCACCAGGAAATTAACAAAATTCACTGGAAAGATAGGTATGTAACCCAATACATTTTCCATGAAGAGACTACCACCATATCAAATACAGCAATACTATGGTCACATTCAAAGCCAACGTTGACGAATAAATGGGTAGCCACAAATTCACCCCATGGATTAGTGGCCCTCCTAGATAAAGGAAATGAGCATGCATTATTAGTGTGTTTTCTTAAAGTTAAAGGCTCAACATCTTATAGTCCCACCACTGACTGCTTGGGTAGAAACGGCCTATGTTGCTGTGTTTTGTTATTCAGGTTATCCAGCTGGGTTGTGGGGACTTGTCCGCTGATGTCCAACAATTCTTATATTAACTAATTAAACAAACGGTACTCTATCCTATAAAGGTATTTCAAATGGAAAACTAATGGAATAATGATAAAGCTATAGCGCCTTGGTTCTTAATGACGTTAGGGCAGTTCCCAGAATGGGCATTTTTGTAATGAAATGTAGGCTTTTACTGGAGAGTACACATCCTCCATCAATGCAAACTACTTTTTATAGTGTTATTGCCAAAATAAGGAATCCTTGACAAACAACGTTAGTTGTTCATATTGTTTCATAACCTATTAATGTGGTTTGGACGCAATCATATTTGTTTGCACAATAAAAGGGGACATTAAAATATATTAACATATTTTATATTGAACTATTTAAGCTTGCCATTTTTTTCCACTGCAGAAATACTGTGGATTGTGGTTTTGAAAGATTCACAGGAGCAGCCACCATCTATATTCACATTATCAGCCAGTGACTTAACTATAAAACATCGTTTCACATACCATATCAAGAAATGTGTACATGAAATTATGATTAGTTGCGGATTTTTTAAATAAATTATTGGAATGTGCCCTGAACAAACGGATAAATGTCAAGGACCCTATATCGTAGGGTTCAGTGCAAGCAGTCGTAATTCCAGTCCGGAGTTGAAATTAACAGGAGTACTTCTTAACAAGCTCCTTTTTTCAGCTCACTGAACAGCCGTTTTTATTTTGACGTGCCATTGCGCGCCTTGCGTAAGCACGTTTGTGAATGGGAAGGCGCGGCTAGCGGATCTCATTAACATGACGTACACACAGCAGTGCTGAGAGAGAGGGAGAGTCGCAGGGACCGCAGCAGCAGGGAGTGTGAAGCTAACGGAGAAGTGAACGGCGGAAAGTAGCAAACGTTCCCCCTTGCATGCCCCGATTTGGATTAAACACGGACATGTGAAGCACAGCATGTGTGGCAAGCCAACTTCTACGCTTTATGAAAAGAGTTTGCATGGTAAGCTGTCGAGGGTTGTAAGGGGCTGGAAGTAAATGACCTTACACATACACACAGCTTTTGCATTACCTCACAGGTAAATATCATCTGATACGTTGACAGGCTAATAAGCGTGAGTGCAGTGTGCAAATGGGAATGGTGCTGAGGCTGCATAGCATTGTGTCAGACTGCAATTCTGTATTCCTTTATTCGTGCTGCAGGTGTTTTACACATTGCACTCGCTTTTTGTAGTAGCACCGCTGTGTGCATGCAGTAGTCCCTTTGCACAATGTAGTCAGTCTCTTTATTCCTGAATGGCAGCATCTTTAAGTCCGATGGTGTTGCAGTGCACTGCAGTGTAAATCACGTAATATACAGTAATGGCTTTTCTAGTGGGTTTTTTTTCCTGTTTGTACATCCATAGCCTGTTGATTAGTTAGATTTTTATTGGATTCCTGGAATAAATTTGTGAATACATTTGCAAGTGGAATTCAAGGAAGTAATTTTGTGATGGAAACGCAAACGAAGTCAACAACGGATCTTTGGATTGGAACAGTGTTCTTGTTATGATGATGGGGGGGGGGGTCTGTTGGTGTCAGGTATAGTGACTGGAGTACTCCAGAAGATTAACATCAGTATGTGGCAGAAATCCTGTGCCTAATAAATTTACTTGGTCAAGTATTAATATTTAAATTCTTCAAAAAATTTTAGCACAGTGTATTTTAATAAATGTAGATAAATAGGGGCATCTACGCGCATACTGATTATTACATAAGTGTATAAATTTTAGAAAAATACAATACTTTCCAAGGCAATACTTTCCAAGGCAATCGGTTATGGTCTTGCAGATGCTGTCCTTTCAAAGCCTGAACTGTGAACTCAGGCTACTGGAGAAATGATGACGATAGCATGTTTAAGCAATAATATCGGGCAAGGTTATTAATAGTTACACCTCCCTACACTGGTTATCACATACATACACGCACACACACACTAGTGGGGGGGGGGGGGGGGTGACTAAAATCTAGTATAGCAATGTTTACAAAAGAAAAGGTAATTTAAAAGGTGAAGACAAATAAGATAAATTTGTTCAAGTTGTACCAAGATAATTATGTCCTGAGTGACAAGCTAAAGGGGTCAGAATTATTTGTACACACCTCTCAAATGTGCACTTTTCTGGCAGTTGTAACTCCAGGTATTACTGTTTACAGTTCATTTAGCCATGAAGGAAAGACATGGCATTTTTTATATAAATACTGTAGAAATGGTTTGCTGTTTAGCATCACTGCTTCCATTTTTAAATATATTAAGTGTAGCAATACTTTTATACCTTTTTTTTTAAAAACTAAATCAAATATGTTTACTTTTTAGAGTGGCACTGTTTGTTGAAGTGATGTGTGCTCGGTATGTGCTTTTTTTAATACTGTTGCATTATTGTTCTGCCTCCATAGGCAATGCAACCATTAAGCTGGGTGATATGGGGAAGCAGTATTACAAGTCCGCAATACATCTCTTTTTAGAGTCATCGATGTGATATACACAGGCTGTGCTCATTAAATGCAAATGTCAGCCAGAATTCAGGCTTGTAATACTGTCCTGCCTGTATCTCACTATTTAATAAGTTTCCCTGTGTACACCTGCAGCACAGTATTGCGTGTGCATCAAACTCCATACATAAAAGTGGAAGTGCCAATAGAAATGAAGTTCACTCTAAATTATAACTGCTTTCACTCTAAAATATTAGTGCTTGTGTTTCAAATTTAAATTAGAAAGTTTTATTTATATATATATACTGCACATAATCCATTTAGAAGTGAAAAAAGCAGAGATGTTAAGCAGATGCAGCTTTTTTTCCTTCATTTTGCAGGTTACCACTAGAAATTACTTTTTTGGAGCAGGACTATATCATTTGTATGCAGTTTTTAGATATTGATATATAATGTAGATTTTAAACTGCAGACACAGCTGCCCCTTTTGCACTCTCATTCATCCCCTGTGGTTACAAGGGAGTTGGGAGTCCATCCTGACACTCACTGGGTGCAAGGCAAGAATATAATTCCAGATAATAGAATGCCATTCTGTTAGGGCATGCACAGATGCAAGCATGCATACAAACACACACACAAACAGAAATTCATGCACACACTGACTCACTTTTATATGACACATATACCAACTTGCCATTCTTTAGAATCACAAGTTCACCTATTGCAGTGGCACAACACCTGGTTGCTAGGCAGTGTTTATTCTCCATTTCTAATCCGGGTGCCTTTTTGTGGAGGCTGCAATTCCTTTGTAAATCAACTTTTCCAAATTTGTGACTTGAAAGAGATCCATTTATACAGACATATCTAAAATTAAATGTTGCTGCTATTGTTAGATGTATCATACATTGCATTTGCCAGAAGTTTTGTTTTTACATGTTCCTTAAATATATTAATGTTTGTTACAGGTTACTTTTCGGATTATATAGTCAGATCATGCATGCCCTTTTCAGGACTTAAAATGGTTGCCTTGGAAGATGATTTTTAGAAGTTCTTCACTATTTTTATGTTCAATATTAATATTCTTATTTTCCATTTCATTTGTGTTAAAACTCTAATAAAACTGTGTTTCCCAATATGGAAAACATTTTGGAAAAGAGACTTTATATTTTATTTTTATTCACAGATGTGTAAAAGCCAGAATGAGGTTTATACTCTATAGAACCTGCAGAATGTGACCTCTCTCTATATCTGAGAATCAAAGCAAAACCTGCAAAATGTATGGTTGAAATAAGTATTTTCTTCAGTAAAAACTTTTTATTTACTTACTTTAGTTTAGGTAGGGAAAAAAAACTTACCTAGACCTTGTGGAAGTAGGTGCTGTCTCTTTGAATGATTTGCTTCCTGTCACTCTTAGAATTTTAGATGATGTTGCTTGTTTCCATGTTCCAGATTCTTTCTGTCATATAATTAATATATAACATGAATGGATTGGGTTTGTTCTTTAATATTTTTCATACTTTATGTTTATTAAAAGCCACTGTGCTATGTGCTAGTTGCATTATACACCAATGTAGTTAAGTCTAGCTATATCTGCTGTTTTGGTGTAGTTTTCTAACAGTGTGGGTAAGTGTTGCATAATTACAGTTGTTAACAAAATTAATGTTCTAACTAGTCTTTCCTTTTATGTCCAGAAGGTGCAACTGTGATATTATAATAATATAAGTTATAAAGCCCTGATGCCATCACTCATAAGCTTAAGTATTTCTTGGCTAAACTGTCTTCCCGTGCTTCTGTAAATAGTGGGTGCTACTTCTGTCACTAATGCAAGATTGTCTTTTTTTTTTTGCTATTTTCCCCTGACTGCCTGAATGCTTACTGTAAATTATAACTGTCACTATTCTTGCTACAGAATTAAGGTTTAGGTTATTGCACTCTTGCCAGTGGTAGCATTGCATTTACTTATGTCTGATCACTTGTGTATTAAACTGCTCAGTCTTCTTTTACTTACATGTTGCTGTCTTAGTCTATTTAGTCAAGTTAAAATATTGTTTGTTCTTTTACTTATGGTATTGCAGTTAATGTAGTTGTTATACATCCTAATGTGTATTTCTGTCCCAGTTTTAACACAGTATAACTACCTGGTCAACAAATCAGGCAAGTGTAATAGACACAAAACAGCAAGAGTTAGGATAATGTTGGAACCTTTTTTTTCCCCTCTTGGTTTATGTTAACAAACAAAAATGTGAATTTTATGAGAAAGGGTTTGACAGTTATTTAATTTCATCAGCAAAATCTGAGGAAACAGTGAAAAGTTATTTATTTCTTTTATCTCAATCAAATAATAATTTCTTTGAAGTTGTTACATTCAGTGCTTATTCTAGATAAATATTTGTTTTATTAAGCTCAATATGTTGTACAAACGCTATATTAACATAACTGCAGTCTGCAAAATTCTGTAACCTACAAAATCAATGTGAACTTTTCCAATACTTGAAAATGGTTAGTTTGTTAACCATTGCTTTCAAAAACAGCAATATTTTGCTTATATGAATTAAAACTTTGGTAATCTTATAAAATAAAGGTGGACAGGAATACGATGAAAGAGCTATATTTGATGTCTTTAATAATGGCTGTGTAAGCTTAGACAGTGCAATACAAAACAGTCTGTTCCTAAATTGTGCCACCCACATACAGATGATGTAATCCTTATAGTAATGCCATAAGTAAATGGGATGAAAAGATGAGACTAATAGATTGGGCCTCTGAATACTTTTATGCAGCTTGAGATATTACATTTGAGTCAGTAATTATTCTAATGTTTTTAGTCTGTATTTTTATATGTGTTTAGTTTATACAGAAACATTTGAGTGGAAAACCCAGTCATTAATGGCTTTAGCAGCAGGACTTAAATGGCTTTATATAACATGACCAGTAATTTATATTGTCTTAGGTGCCATGCATTTTGGGATTGCTAGAAATGCCCTTTTCTCGTGAGCTGCTTACAACATGAACGTTAATTGTGTATATGTTTTAAAATTTCTGTATTCAAATCTGTACCTATTCCAACTTCATTTCAACTTTTGTCACTTAAAACTCCTAGAGTCATATTTCTAGTTCTTCTGATGTGCACGGTATATGGATTTATATGTGAATCAATTTTGTGTATTTTCTAGTTCATTCGTTAACTAGGTTAGCTCATTAGGCAAAATGGCATTTGCTTAGGTGAGATATAGTTGCTTAAAGCCACACAGTTTGCAGGTAATAAGTGATGGATGTAAACCTGTGACTACAAGGTGAATCACATTATTGTTATTACCTTGTAGCCCTTACCTTCAGAATAAAATTCCTAAAGTGCATTTATTTAACTGGACCTTATTTCCTTTTCAGCATTGGCCCAGGACCCAAGGGTATGGATAAAAAACAATATGAACATCAACCACTAACTTAAGGCATATATAGTCAAAGTAAAATTGGTGTGTAACATCATGCCAGAATTTGTAAATGAAAAAATTGCATTTAAACATTTGAGGTGGAGGTTATATTGGTACACTGTAAATAACAAACCATTGCAGGGTCTCATACCCTCTGTCCCAAAGCATCTAGGTATGGCACAGCAAGCACAGAACAAAGCTTTTTTTTCACAGCATGTATTTTGTATTATATCTGCAAACATTACTGACTATGTGGCAAGCATGGTTGTATGTCAGTCAATGATCAGGTGTCCAAGAGGATAGACGATCTGTTTCATCTAACGGGATGATTCCGTTTTTTGTAAAACTGGGCTGTCCAAAGTCAGTCCTTCATCTGAATAGCCTCTGACTGAACAACTTTATCAAACAAATCTGTGCTGTTGATTTCTAATTAGCATTCACATATACTAGTGGATATTGTAATTCCTGAATAAACTGAGGCAAACTAAAATATTAAAGGTTATCTTGCTTTTCTAATAAAATTAGAAAAAGAAAACTTTGCTAGTTATTTTGTCTATAGGCTAACTTGAATATCTTGTTATCCTGTCCCTAGATCTTGCCATAATGTGTACTATACCTCAGATTAGGTCACGTTAATAATCATTATTTTAAGTTGTACAACCTCATGCCATCCAGTATGCATAAAAAAAAGTATTAAAATTAAAACATTATGTGAGGTTATATTTCCATTGTGTAGCATTGCTCCATGATAGAGTTAAAGACAAGGCCTGCTGACTTGCATTTTTTCCCCCAGTAACGTTAGCAGCTGTGTTGCATTTTTTTCCCCTTTTTTTGGTTGTTATTTTAACACTGTTTGACTATCTCGTTTTCCATATTCTGAGTATAATGTGTCTTATAAATGTTGTGTAGGTGTATATTGCTCAGGTTATGGGAAGGCAATAAAAGTAATATTTTATATGGCTACACAATATGAGTCTCATTTAGAATTTTTGGTATTAAAATCCTAACCCTTTTCAAATACTTAGGCCGACAGTTGGAATCCTGTCTCATCATATAAAATTATATCTGGTGTTGTCAATCTTCATTTACTCTTGTCTGATGGGTTCGGTTCTGAACATTGGAACCGACTTGGCCGTTACTACAGCTCGTGATCAGTAAAACTTCTCAAGCTTAAGCCCTGTCCACAGTATCTCTCTCCTAGTTACCTCAGATCTTGTTTGCCACTTCCAGAGACAGATGTGTTTGCCAGAGCTCTTGAGCTAAGTCAGTTATTTATTTTTTTCCATCTGTAACCTTCCCTAAGAATTTTTCTTCATTATCTATGTCTACTTGTGCCTATGTGATTTCTGTCCTCTCCTTTTTTCTTTTATGTTTTTTAAGAGTGGATTCACCCTTTCTGTGCAATTTTTTTCCTTCTGAAGAAATACCACACTCGGCCTCCTAAGAATACATTAATTTTGAGATGGAGGCCTTCTCTGGTGCTGACGGGGAGTAAACTGAAATGTCTCTCATCAGTCTTCACAAAAAATGAAGAGAATGGAAGCACTTTGGTGTCACCTTCTTCCTTGACACCATCTTCTAGTTGACACAGAGCTTCAGTTTACTTATGTTCCTCTGAGCCAACTGCTTCTAAGCATATTGCTATGGTTCCAATAGCAGCTATGGAACCAATAGCCTTATCTGAATCTGCATCTTCAGAATCGAAGGATCTTGGGTTGCGAATCAAATATTGCTTCAGTTCCAGCAGCATCTATGGAACCGATAGCCTTGTTGCTATCTGTATCTTCAACAACAAGGATCTTCAGTTCCAAATCAAATATTGCTTCAGTTGCAGCAGCATCTTTGGAACCAATAGACCTACTGGCATCTGCATATTTGGCACTGAAAGGATCTTCTGTATTGAAACAAATATTGCTTTGGTTCCGACAGCATCTATGGAACGCTTTGGTTCTGACAGCATCTATGGAACTGATTAGCCTTATCAGAGTGAACTTTCCATCAGTGCCGACCCTACCAGCACTGATTAAACCTTTTCAATATACTTCCTAAGACAGTGCACTCCTTTTGAGTCTTTACAGAATGTGGCCCCAACCCTCTCAGTGCTGACTACATCGATTCTGGAGATGCTTTTACTTCCAGAATCACTGATTACCCTGAGCTCTTTGGCCTTTCGAATTTGGAGATCTCTCAGGGACCAAGCCTATGTTGTCGACTTCGGGAAGCGGCAGGCAACTCCTACTTGTTGGAGCGGTCCCTGCATCTTGGAGCATTGGTACACATTGGTTTGGCTCTGACTTCTGCCTTGGCATTTGTCTGTTCAGGACTGGGAGTGAACATGGTTCCAAGGTTGTTCTTGGTGTTTCTGCGGTTCCTTCCCCTCTTCAGGGAGTTCAGTCTTTTTGGGCTTTGAAGAGACCTCACCAACATCTCCACGGGGCCAATGAATGCCCAGATGGCAGAGTTCCTGGATATCTGAACCTTCCTTCTTATGATGCCCCTTCCACCATGGAGGCCCCCTCAGAAGAGAAAGTGCAGAAGAAGCATTTTCAGCTAATGATGAAATTTGTCACTGATGATACTATATTCAGTGAAATAAAAGGGTCTCTAAAGTCTCCCTCTAAAGATGTCTCCTTTGGAGACACCCTGAAGTCACTAAAACATGGGGATGACTGGAAGGAAACATCAAGCAATTTTAACCTGTACTGAGCTGCTCATCTTTTCTCATTTGCAATGTACAATTCATAAAGAATACTCTGAGCAGAGTCCTCTTGAATATTTATTTTGGTACACTGCCATAAGCTGCGGCCTGAATTTCAGAGTGAGGTGCCACTTCTGACATTGTACTGATGTTGGTCAGGGGACAAAATGCACAAAATAGCTCGGATGAGATGTTTCTCTTTAAACTACAATGTACTGCATGACAATTTCTGGTCTTAATTGCTGCAGCACATGGCAGTCGAGATGATCACTGGAAGTATCGGTATGCACAGCTAAGCCCCAAACTGCCCATCATGTAGCTCTCCATTATTTAGACCTTTTCTGGTTCCCACATTGACGCTATGGAAGACACTCCGCATAAGCAGCTCACGCTAACGTGCAGGCTTTTTTAAGTTGCACACATTGATGTTTTGAATCGCAGTAAGCTGTCTTTGGTTGTTTTTACCACATCTTGAGTTGAGTTCATTCTTTTCTAATGTGCGCTCCCAGTCTAGCGACTCGGCCACAGCATCTTTTAAACGTAAGTCTTCACGATTAGAATATTTCTTCATTTAATGCTGCCACCGAAGGCAGTCCTTTTTAATTAGGTTGATTATGTGCCCTTGCACATTAAATGCTGATAGTGTAAAAAAGTAACAATTCCAGGCCGTTTTAATAGGATGACCATATTTTGTACGAAACGCAAAGCATGAACTGCACAGCATTTCTTCAGAACATGTAACATTAGTGCATTTATAAAGTAACATAATTTCTATCAACAATTAATTTTCTCCTACATTTTGAATACACTGCTAGAATGAATAGTTGGATGCAGATTGCTTGTGGGGACCCCATTTTGAGTAATATTTTATTGTTATGTCTTTAAGTTTGACAATATTAAGAGATCAGCTTTGTCACTAGAAGTTAAAAACATTTTTACTATTTGTCTTCACTGAATAAACATAAAATGGGAAAAAGTGAATGTTGGAAAACTTCTGTCCTACTATTTTATTATGCAGTATTGTTTATGTTTATGTCTAGATAAGACTTGCAGGACTTGTTTGAACTGACCTTTTCCATACATACATACATCCATACCAGCATTGTACATGCTTTTTGTAAATCTCATTATCCATTATAAAAATTGGAATGGAACAGCACAGTGTCTTATCAGCTACCAACTCGCATCTCTTTTTCTTGTATAATATGCAATAGATTTTCAAACTTCAAAGTTCTTTTTGGATGGAAAATTATTATTCAATCCTTTAAATGGATTCCTACCATGTATTTTTGACTTGTCTGGTTAAGTACTTTGGGGTTGTCTGAGATGAAATTCTGTAAACAGAAAAAGAATATATTAATGAGTGGCTTGGAGTAGACTCATGAGTTAAGTGATCAAAGCCCATATAGTAGAATATGGCATCAACGAATAGCTTTGTAGTGCTTAAAATAGAATCTGACTCCCAGTGAGAAATAATCTCTTCTGGCATTTCTCTTTTGATTTAAGTATTGTAGAGGAAATAATTGGTTCAAATAAGATATTAAGACCTGAAAGTCACTGGCATGGTCCCTAAGCTTTGAATTATTAGTGTTCTTAGCTATCATTTACATAGCTGAATGGCTGAATTTATTGAGATAACCTTTGTAAAAATGCTGCCTGATGTTAAAAAAGGAGCAGTTTTGTGAAATGCTTGAAATGGCTCACAGTGAATGAACTTTGAAAACAAGGTATGATAATCAAAGACTGAGGATTGGATTTTCAGTCAGGATTGGAACATTTGCATTTCCATATAGCTCATCTTATCACAGGTTTTAGCACCTGGCCCAGTTCATGCAACATTTGTAGCCTCGGAGGGAGAGAGTGAGAGAGAGAGTAGCAATGTGTAGGAAATTTCTGAATCTCTGTGAAGCATGTTGGCACATTTTCAGTGGCATAGCTGTGATGCATCCATTTAAATACTCCTGGTCTGGCGTATTCCTCTCTTTCCACTTAATTAGTGACGGTGATGACTCGCGTCTAAAGTCCCTATCATCGCTGTTTGTTAAAAAAAAAGAAGTGCTAGCAGCAAATCATTTGGGCCAAGACACTGGTAAGGGAGATTCCTGGTATCCAAAAAAACGCTGGTATGTAGAACTAAGTACTGCAACATGTCTAACAGTGATTCTGTAGGGTAGTTTCCAGATCAAACTAAAAAATAAATAAATGGCAATGTTGCATGCAAACTTTATTTATTTCTTTACTTAAGTGACAGTTATATTTTCCAATATCCATAGGAACTGCAGTTTCATAGAATACATGCATCTGCCAGTTAAGTAGGAAGAACAGTTCACAGTGAAAGTATTAATGTGTCTAGGCCGGTATTATTCTCAGCAATGATAAATAATGAGAGAGCTTCAAACCCCACAGAGTTTAATTAAATATCCCATTACTGAAGCTAATAGGGGCTCATTTTTCTGTTGAAGGACTTGCGACAATATTTTGATGTGAAGACATGGGATAACAGATTAACTGTGTGATCTCATTCAGTTGCCAAGTCCAGTCTGTCCATTCAGGCACTTCAGTTTAAGAGGTTTTGCTTTAACATCTATTTTCCAAAAGTCAAGAAGACAAACTCAAATGCCTGTCATTATTTAGTGGCTGAAATCCTTAACGATTTTCCAGAAAACCATAGATTTTATGAGGAACAGACTGAAAAGTATATGGTAAAATTAGGGTTAGTCTGTGAAATCAGAGAGTTATGTACCATTTTCAAATTTGTATCATCACATCTCAGAATGATTGTTTTTGTTGCATGTACCTTACCTTATTTATAAATAGCTTTATTGTTTCTGTTCTGCCAATATTATATAGATGATCATCATTCTTGTTTTTTTTTTTGCTACAATTCCCAGGCAGGCCCATAAATGGTTAGCTGGATCAGTGCCCTACCCTGGTTAACAATTTTAAATATTTATGATGTAATATCCAGCCTGTGGCTGAAGTGGGCCTTTGTGAGATAACTCCGCTACCCTACATAAAAAGCATAATAAATATATCTACAGTCATGTTCCCCTACCTATTGCCTGAACAGCTGCTTACTTAAATTATCCTGTCTCATTATCTCCGCCTCATTACCCTTGCTTACAAGTTCTACAGTGGCAAAATGACCCTGTAGCAAATACATACTTATGCAGTCCGCCCGTTCATCTCAGTTCCCTGCAAGAATCATCATCCTGCCCTTGCATTTCCTGCTGTTGTAGCAGTCCAAACACAGTAGGTGGTTTCATGGACTTCACCCCAGTGTACAAGTTTTTGACATGGACTGCTTTTTTCCTTCCATAAATCCTTCCATAAATACTTAATAGTATTTGGCTAAATTTAGGGTCTCCACATTTATTTCTCCCTAATTGCAACTCATTTCATAAAAAATGGATATCTCTTGTTAAAGCATGAGTCATATAGCACAAAATGGGTGCATTCACTGTCTTAATAAACTGGGTTCCCCTTAGATTCCAGGAAATATAGTGGCTGTTTCTAAATGCACCACTTTGTGAGCGCCTGAATACCTCTGAGAGCTTAAGTATGTATCATTTACTTATCAGATAGCTGTAGCATATGTTAATTGATCTGATAATCCCCAAATGTTAAGTTATAAGTACTGGCATTCCATATCTCCCCTGGAGGAGAGAAGAGGCAGACAAATGACTGATGTACTAGTCACGGTCTCAAACAGAATGCAGAGAAATGCATCATCATTCCCTTTGGCACAAACAATGTCCATTCACATTATGAAATCAACAACAATACCCTAAGTACTCACAAAGTGGTAAGGGACTTGGGTTCACAAGTTGACGGTGAACTTAACTTCAACCACCAGGTGTCTACTGTAGTAAGGAAAGCTTTCTATGTAGCACACTTGATTTAGTAAAGGCAACACCTTGAGAGCAAAAAAGGTTACAACCCCTCTGTACTAGGCACTAATCCGGCTCATATTTGAGTATAACGCCCCATTCTGCATATATCGTATAAAGCATCTGCAGCAAATGGAGAGACCTTAGAGGTTTCTAACAGAGAAGATCAAGGGACTCCAGCACTTGCTGTATACAGACCGACTAAAGTCCCTGTCACTTTACTCTGTATCATATAGACTTCTTAGGGGATACTTATGCCTGGCTTACAGAGCGATCTCAGACCCAAACATAATGAACTTGCTGCATATCTGTAAATCAAATCGGACTAGGGCCACCTGTTTTAGGGACCTAAATATGGTCTGCGACTTAAATAGGACATGCTGGAGGGACAGATTTATCTCCCAGTGACTGCTGCATCTTTGGAATAGGCTACCTATTCATGTGAACAAGAGCACCTCTATGACACTGTTCAAAAGGAACCTGAATAAGTGGATGGAGCACTGTAAATTCTTACCAGGAATAGTGCCCAGAAGCCTCCTGGACATGGGCAGTCATTACTAAATGCAATCTTGGGTATTTAACTAAAACTAAAATTTCTATACCATTACATTAGAATGAAACAGCTAGGCTTCCTCCAGGTTGATGGCCTAGTAATCTCCTATTATCCAGTTTGCTCATTTACTTGGTTATCTGTTCACTAGGTGTTCCACTTGGGTCACCAGCAATGCCATTATTTAAGGGAAAACTGAATAATAAAAATGGGTAACATAAGACTACCGAAAAATTTCTACATACTTAAATTCGGTCTACATAACCATTTAAAGGGTTTAACTGAATTACAGCAGCAGGATTTTGTGCATTGAATCTGACATACTTAACATTCAAAACATCTTGCACATAAAACCAAACACAGTGTTGTTTAGTAAATTTGGAACCTACCGCAGAAACTGACGGCCACTGAAAACAAATTAAACATTCATTCCTGAAAAAGAAGAAACCCCACACTTAGTGAAGTAACTAACAGGAAGCATGACGTCAGATTAAGAGGTTTATAATGATTAAAAGAAGAAACAAAAGGGAAAGGAGATGAAAGCAGCTATTGGCTCAAGATTTAGCAGTTAGTAAGGCAAATAGTGGTTAAAGGACCAAAGAAAAGAGTAAACACAATGTAAATACAAGTAAGCTTCAAGTCAAAGACCTTGGTATCTTAACAGTCCCTGATTTTTTTCAGAGATGTCCCAATTCTTGCTCGGAATGTAGCTGTCTCCCAACTAAAACTTGTGATATTTTGAAAAAAAGATGGTAGATTGTAATGAATAACTAATGACAGTTGTTATACATACATATTTATAAACGATGATAGTTGTTATATAGACATCTTTTACTGAAGAACATGCATGTGAATCGCATCATATTATTCTTTCAACCTTCCAGGTTAATTATACTGATATTTTCAGGGTACCCCTGATAGGGGCATTTTTACATCCTGAATATTTGTGGCTTTATCCCTGATTCTGGAGATAAAAAGCTAAGTTCTAGAGCCAGGTGTTGCATTTGGAAGAAAAACAGATTTGTGAGCTATTGAAAAATGGAAAAGTGCAAATGTGTGCGGTTGTGATGCAGGTGGAAATAGGTAATGATAAAAGAAGTAAGTCCTCTCACAACATGACACAGATGAGAGGTTAAGCAGGTAAATGGATTTTTTTTTTTTATTTGCAGTTGGTTTACCAGGATAGTCCATTGGGCCAAAATGAGCCCATTTTCAATGGAGTCCTGGGGAGAAAAGCTCCAAACAGTCTAGGTTACAGTAGGTTATGGATGATAATTATACAAATGTAAAAGATTCAAGCAAACAATTACAAATAGTACAGCAAACATTACAAATGATACAAACTAGTGATGAAACTTACAGAAGATACAGACTAAAAAAGGAATATTGCAAAGTAAATACTGAGAAGACATTACATCTTAGGAATCATACACTTAAGAGGTGCAGCATAGTGTATTCTTGCAGATACCCTAATAATCATAAGAATGTATGAGTTAGGAGAAATGATAAAGGAAAATTGCTGGTGTAAATAGGGGAGAGGATGGAAGTTGCCAGCGTTGGTTATATGGGGTGGGAGCAAGAGCATTCCCACTAGGATACTAGATGTGAATGAAGAGATTTTTTGAAAATAAAATGGTTAGAGGTGATATGACTGGATGGTGGTAGGGAGTTCCAGAGGCGTGCCAGACTATAGGATAGAAGATTTTTGACTGGGGGATGAGTTGGTTTGTACACTTCTAACAGATTTTGGTTGTTAGACCTTAATACTCTATCAGGTAAGTGCATTTTAAAGGCAGAAGAAAGGGAGGGACAGAGGGAGGGGTTGAAAATGAGCTTGTGTGCAAGAGTTAGTTGAGTGTAGGTGAGATGATTGGGTAGTTCTAGTCATTTTAGTTTTTCGAGAGAGAAACAGTGGGTGGAGGACTTATGGCTGGTAGCGAACTTGGCGATTTTGTTGTAGCAAGAGGAAAGTTGTGTTTTCAGAGAGGACTGTAGATTAGTTAGAAGTGGAGCTGCATAGAGAAGGGAGGGGATAAGAAAGGAAATAGAGAGAGTGATTTTAGTGGCAGGTGTAAGGTAATTATTTTGTCGATAGATATTTAGTTGTAAATGGGAGTTGAATTTGAGCTGGTTATCAATTTGGACCCCAAGTAATTTGGTCTCTGACACCAGTTCCAGAGGTGTGTTATTTTGACTAGTAATAGAGAATGTGTTTATATCGAAGGAAGAGGGGGTAAATACCATTAATTTGGTTTTAGAGACATTGAGTGCTAGGTGATTTCTTTTCATCCATTGCTCAGTGGTTGAAAACGCATCTTGAGTAAGCTTTAGGAGTGTAGGGATAGATGTGGCATATTGGATGATGTTTGAGAAAGGGATAGAGTTGCGGAAATCATTTATAAATATATTAAAGAGGAGGGGACCCAATATGGAACCTTTGGGAACTCCGGTTGGGGTATTAAGAAATGAGGAGGTGGCCTTTTTCCATTTTACTGCTTGATATCTATTGGATAAGTAGCTGGAGAACCAGTTCAAAGATGAAGGAGATAGGTTAAGTTTTGAGAGTTTAAAACTTAACCTGTGTGAGAGTGTCAAAGGCCTTAGAGAGATCAAGTAGTAGGGTAGAAACAATAAAGGGTAGAAACAATAAGACCAGAGTCCCGGGCTTTGTTTACAGTTTCAAGGAAGGAGAGGAGGGCTGTCATAGTGCTGTGACTTGGTCTGAATCCATGTTGTGTGGGAGTTAGTAGGTGATTATCTAGGAGATGTGGTAGGAGTTGAAGTTGGATACACTTTTCTAGGAGTTTAGAGATGGGAGACAGGATAGCGATGGGGCGGAAATTAGTAACATTGTTATTGTTGCCACCTTTATGTAAAGGTATGATAAAGGCCTTTTTCCAGATTTGGGGTACTATACTTTCTTGGATAGAGCGGTTGATTAGAATGCTACTGGGGTAGGCAATTGCTTCAGCAGCTATGCTAAGAAAGTAAGAAGTGATGTTGTCAGGAGCATTAGTGCATGGCTTCAGTTTCAGAAGGAGTTTTTTTATAGTAGAAGTGGGTATAGGTTTTAATGAGAATAGTGGGGAGTGGGAAGAGGGGGTATTAGGGGGTGAAGAAGATGAGGAGGAAGTGAGAGTAGGAGAAGAGGTGGAGGGTAGAGAGTTAGTGGATGAGAATGAGGGAGTGGTAGCAGTGCAGGGTAGAGTGTTGGTAGGGGAGGATGGGGGTGAATTGGAGAATGTGGTGTTAGAGAATGAAGAGGTTAATTTGGAAATAGATTCAATAAAAAAAGAGTTAAATTGAGTATCTAAGTCTCTATCCGGAGCATTAGGGTCTGGGGTTGGGGTGTCTGGTTTGCTGGGGTTAAGGAGAGTAGAGATACCTTTCCAGAATTTCAGAGATGATGAGCTTTTTTACTTTATTTCAAAGTGTTTTGTATTCATTATGGATGAGGGGGGGGGGTCCTATTTTTCCTGGTAGTGTGCCCAGACTTTATCTTTGTGCCGCATGGTTGTTAGTGTGTTTTTGGTAAGCCAAGGGGCAGTTTTAATTTTTATTCTCTTTGTCCTTAAGGGAGCATGGAAGTCTAGAAGTTTTAAGAATGTTGAGATGAAGTGGGCAACTGCGTTAATGTTTTTAGACAATTCCAGTTTATTGCTTTTAGAGAGTTAGAAAAGGTTGATGGGTTAAAGTTTTTTTGGTTACGGATAATAATATAATTATGGGTACGATGCAGGAGTAAGGGGAGTCGAGTGAAGATGGGTATGTGGTCACTAAGGAGGTTGGGAAGAGTACCACTGTCAGAGAAATAATGGGGATAAGAGACTAAAATCCAGTCCAGAATACTGCCGCTTGAGAGGTTTTTTGAGGCGCGTGTTATAGAGTTGATTAGCTGTGTAAAATTGCAGAGGTTGATGTTAAGTGGGTTTGTAGGAGACTGAATGGACGTCCAATTAATATTCATGTCTCCTAAGATTATTGTTTCATTGCTAATGTTGTTGGAGAGCCAGGAGAAGATGTCTTCGAGTGTAGAAATATCCCCTGGGGGGATGTAGAGGGAAGCTATACATATGTGCTTGTGTTTGTTAACTTGAAGTAGTGTTAGGAGTAGTTCAGCGTTATTAAATTGAGGAGTAGGTTTGTTATAGGGAGTATAAAGACAATAAATGTAAGTCGGTCCTTTCAGACAACTCAAGTGACTTTTGACTTGCATAGGATGAGCCCCTTAAAAGTGCTTATGTTTGGAAATAGTGATGGCCTTCTTAGCTTGCAGCCATGATGATTTCTGAACTAGAAGGTACTTTGTAAAATAACTTTAATGATTTCTGGTATGAATTCTTCCCAATGGTAGCATTCTTGCATTTTAGAATGTCTTGCTAGCCAGATTTTGTATTTTTTTTTAAATAACTAGTCAGTTTTCCCACTGCCAACTGAAATATACTTGAAGACAGATTTCCCAGATGGATTTCTGCCACCTGGCAATGCCATCATCGCTCAGCTTCTGACAGTAATCAGGATATCAGGGTATAGGTGAATCAAATACTCAAGGAAGGGCTCCAGGATATTACTGATGGCAGACAACTGTGGTGGGAAAAAAGAGAGATAAGTAGCAATATGCAAATTCTAAACTTATAGTTTAGAAAGATTTTGTTCATAACATGATGATCATGCTATTATATTAACATTTGCTGCACTCTAGTTTGATTATGCTATTACTTCTGCTGCAGTGTTTTGTGTTGTATTACCCCACCATGTATCTGCCTTGTCACTTTTCAACAAAGAGCTAAGTTGTATATAACATGGATGTGACCAACATGCAATGTATTACATTGTGGAGTGGATGACTTGAGTTGCAGTATAGCTACAAGTCTATCTGCTTGAATAATATGTTAACCATTTGATGATTTAATGAATAGCAGTGCAGGCCTTCATCACTTGCAGTATTCTATGGACAATTTTATATGAGCTCTCCAGATCAAAGAACTTCTTTGCTGTTAGTTATGACAATACTACATTTTATAACTGTGATGTATGAAGAGACTTATTAACTTTTCTTGGGTAAGTTGAAAATGTAGTTGTGTTTTGTAAATATCACATTTGTTAAATCATCCATTTGAATATCAGGCTTCTTGGGACCTTGAAGTTTGCAGTGCATTTTAATTAACAAGGTATAGTATTTTTCTGGATTACAACAGTGTTTTAGACGAGGCAGAGTTCTATGTTCTAGAATGAAGTCCGTAAGTCATACACAGTAACAGACAGAACAGATGAGAAAATGTAAGCCAAAGCTTGGTATACATTTAAAGATGCTTCCTTATGACTATTAAACACCCATTTGCCATTGCCTGGCCTAGATAATTTGATACTTGCCTAGAGGTATATAGAAAGAGGCATCCACCATGCTTCCAGTTTTATGTTCAGTATATATGACTGGCTTGGGGAAGGTTTACAGCAGACTGAATGGCTAGAAACCAGTCATCATAGAATATAGACAAAATACCAATGGAACCAGTGTAAGTAGTTGAAAGCCCTCCTGCATGTATGTAGGAATCGAGGTGAGGAGTGTATAATGGGACCTCTTACACCATCACCTTTCATGATGTTGCACTGTATGGTCCCAGTATCATTATTAAATGGGGCTTTCTGATATGGGAGGGGTTGGCAGTCCCATAGTGAAGCTGTGGTAGAAGCGGAAGGCTACAAAAATCATAACTTGAAGAAATACTGGGCTGTATCTCATCTGTTACTGTGGTCCTGAGGTACCTTACCTGTTTCCCCTGTTCCAAGCAGTGTTCACAACCTTGGGCACTCAGTCTTTCCTACTATGGGGTTACCTTCCAGTGCCAGAGCTGCTCTGAAGTTGCTGCTACTGGCAAATACCTATTTTTTCCTTCTTAGTTCCTTTTAGTCATTCTCTTCAATACCTTGCCTGATCTCTCCTCTACCTTTACCAAGTTGTCTCATTGTTCTGCTGAAGAAGGAGCTGGGTATTCCTGAGCAAAATGAGAGACTTATGGTCCATTTGTTCCTGTCTGTGAATCCCCATAAACCCCCCACTCCCTAGCATGAGTCAGGCAGTAAGGAGTGGGCCATTTGCTGGTACTGGACTGTGGCCTAACCTCCTCGTCCAGAGTACCCCCTCCTCCTTGGTGGCTCCTCTGAGCTTCTGACCACTGTCTCCTGAGGAGAAGCATGCTTCTGCATGACTGTTTCCATTGGCTACTTGGTGTGAGCGCGGTATGTTAGAGAGAGCTATGCCAGCTCAACACTACACTGTGTAAACATCTGGTGCTCCAGCCAGGAGTAACAAGTGTGATGAGCCATATCTGTCTTCTGTCCCAAAGGATGGGTGAGCTGGGAGAAACCTGTTATGCCCTTTCTACTTGCACAGTGGTCCTACAGGCATCTGTATCTCCAGCCGAACACTGTATCTGTAGGTGGAGTTTTCTGTATATAAGCACCAAACACAAAAATGTAGGTGTTAATATATTCTGAACGCAAAAGTGGGTGGTTGATCATGAACTGCTGCTTTCTTTGATGTCAGCTGCAATTTAAAGTTTTCATCAGGAACTGCTGTCTAGGTTACTGGTTTCAGCACTTGTCATTACTTTACTGAAATATAGTCAAGAGGATGTAAAAGGGACAACATTATCAATGTGACAGAATACTGAAGCTCTGTCTTCTTCTGTGGAACGAAACTTAGAGTAAGTGCTGTAGTAATCCTGCAAATACATTCATTTTTCATTTTATTTCAGCAGAAAAAAATTATTGATATTGACAAGGAAGGCTTGAATTCAAGAATGTCCATAGCTGCCAACAGGGGAACCCAGTTTGCTACACTGATGGCTCCTGTCAGTGTGTCTGGGTTCATGTATGCACTTACCACAAGTAAAGCTAAGGAGCAGTACTGTAATCATGGGTAATTGGTAATGGACAGCTAGTCTGATACCCAACACGATGCAGATGAGAAGGGATTCTTGAATAGAGCTGCACCTCATTACCCCAGGACAGATATGCTATTGGTGTTCAGTGTCAACCTATCAGGGGTAAGGAGATGGTTGAGCATGTGGCCAGGAGTAGGAGCTGCTTAATTTAGTACTACATGCCAACTTACAGGCAACAGGAAAAAGTAAAAAAATAACTTGACAGCTGGGGTAGAGACCAGCGTCTGTCCTTAAACTGGGAGATAATAGTGTTGTCCTATCAATAATACTTTGTATGGGGAGAGGATGCTGAGAATTGATAGGATGACTAAAGGAAGATAGAAACCCTGTACATTTTCATGGTGTGAGATAGGGTAAGCATAGAACATCATCGTCTTGTGTGTTAAAACGATATAGGCAGGAAGCTCCAGCTGCTAAAAGGATAGGTGAGAGGGCTATGGAGCTTGAAGGTAAGTAGGGGTAGGCCATGTACATTAGTTGCTGCTGAGGAACATGTGGTTTGATGGAGGAAGGCAATGATTGCCACTAGGAGTTATTGGGGTTTAATGGAAATTACTGGCTGAAGGTGGACTCTCCTTGATGACTCTCTACATTTGATTGTTGGGCGGGGGGGTTCCGTTCTGATGCCTTATTAGGATAGCAGAACATATTGCTCTTAATGGAAAAATCTATATGGCTGCCATATTAGTGACTTTTAAGAACTACACAGTGACACCTATATTTGAGAGAACTTTGCACTTAGTGTAGCAGTTGCAGAGATATGTGTAAATTGCATGAGGATGCTGTCCATAAGTCAGTATTGTACATCTAAAATCATCTGCCTGTTTGCATTGACTGTAAGATGAAGACATCTTGAATACAATTTTAGGAAAGCTCAGGACCTCTGTTTTCCTGGCTTTCCTACTCTTGGTTGGGTGTAGACTGGATGTACGTTCAACTCACAGAGTACACTTCCTTGATCTGGATCTTGTCAGTTGTTGATTTCCGTTGAGAATTCCTTTATAAATCACTGCTGGTGAAATTTCTGAATGTATTCTGTCAGTGATTTACAGTTTTGGGGCTTACATTTTTCTCTCCCAATTGTTTGACCATGGAATATATTTGTGTGTGTGTTTGTTTTGTTTGCATGCGATTTGAAGCTTTGATCAGTTTGTTTCATTCTGTGAATGATTCATCCATTTGCATCTTGATGATATGTATTAGAAACAGGTGTTCCCTGCATTGTCATCCCTTCTCTATACCCTACTTTACAGTATGCAGTGATTTTGCATGATATAAAATTTGCTGTGTTAAACATTGTACTTCTCTAGATTCTTAAGAAGTAAAATGTTTTGCATGTTATTTCCTCACTTAAATATTTATAATATCTATGGGTGTATAGACCTCAATATACTGGATGATTGTTAGTTGTACTGGGATATAAAGGGCAAACATTGAGAACTGGGGATCATAACGGTGTGTAGTGTAAACTGCATCATGGCACATAACTGTGTGATTACACTTTTACTTCTTGACATCCTTACAAGACTGTGTAAAGTAATGCCAGTGTCTACTTTTGTCTCTAAACTTATGCAGTATAAGTGGGCATCTGCAAGTAACTCTACAGTTTAACCACACTACCTTTATAAAATGGATGCAATTTGTACAAAAAGTCAATAATTTATAGGATAAACATTTTTATTCTGTTAATGTTGAAGTGCATTAGGTTTCAAATACCTGGGTATATGACATGGCAGGGAAATAAACTAGACAGCAGTTTAAATCTGGCTGTTCGTACAAATAGTCTGTTGTAATCCATGTACTACCCTGGTAAACAAACTAAATAAAATAAATAAATAATGCAAATATCAAAGTTTTCTTTTTTTCAGATCGACACTGATGCAGCAGGTAAAAGCTTATTTATAACACATTCTACTTGGATGGAAAGAATGATGAAATGCATATTTATTTCCTAAAAATGTCTGCTATATTAAAATCCTGCTTTCTGTCAGTCAGTTTTTCTACTTCACAGAGTTGTAAGGTACTGTTTTATAAACCTGGTGCATCATGGTATAAGGCCAGCACACTATAGTTGATCCCAGAAAGTGTTACACATTGAGAGAAGACCCTGTGCCCAGTCTTGCCCCATTGTGTAGCCACAAGACTATATGCAAATAGTACACCTACAGATGAACCCCCTCCAACGGATTGTACATAATTCGCAAACAGTGCATAAGCTGCAGATGTCCTGTCCTCATGGAATAACTTAGCTTTTAGAGCTGAGCAGTTATTATTCCTGAATTAAAAAGAAAAAAAAATACTTTGCATGGTAGGAAAAACCTTACCAACCAACAATAGAGTTTTCTGTGGTTAACAGAGGCCTACTGCAACCACCACACTCATTCCAGCCTCTCATTATAACTTACTTCAGTAATTGCATTTCTGTTAATGTCAGTGCACTTTTGGAATTCTTTAAAATGTTCCTTTGTTATTAATAACTATGGCTTGCTAATGCTTTTCTGGTAAATGTTGAGCATCTGCTTTTGTATAGTTCCTTGGTCTGTACTTCACTTCCCAATCATACCGTTGTAAATTAGTGATCCCCTATGCAGTCCTGGTGTATTGAATATTATTTGCAAGAGTTTATGTCCTGTTTCCACTTGCAGTTGTTTAATATAATTATCATGTTGGTATTTCTCATATTGATGCACTACTGATAACAGTTCTTTTTGCGATCAGAGTGCATCTTTTTGTGCCTCTGTAAATCATTTTTACCCATTGGCAGCTGTTTTATTCTGACATTTAGTTCCTATGCCTTTGTAACTGTCATCTCCTTGCAAACATAAATAGTTTATTCATATGATGAATTAACATTGGTGTTTCTTTAACTATTTTCTTGAATACTTCTTGGTCATAGCTCCATTCCAAAGCTACTTTTTGATGTAACAGCTTTTCTCAGATATATTATGCACCAACATACCAACACTGCAAGATGCTGCATCATTAGCAGAAAACCCTCTGATTCCATCTTGTACTGTGGTCTTTGCATTTAAACTGCTGCTTGGATTATTTCTGCATCAAGTTTTATTCCTCTGATGGTAAGGACTCATGTCTTGTATGTTGAGAACACTGAGTCATAGGTGGGTGTAAGTGTGAAATGCCTTACTGCACATTAACTATGACTGATCCACTGTGTGATGAAGACATTTTAATTACCAGGTGGACTTCAGACTGGTGATATATTACCCAGGAGCTGGTAACCTCTAGGGGTCCATACATTGTGTTCATGCCTATTTTTTGTGCCTTTGTGTTACCTGTGTGTTTACAAAGCAGTGTTGTATTTGCACTGTATTTTAATCCTCTCCCTGGAATCTTTTGGTAACCATTTTTTGATAGTAGAATTACTTTTCTACATGTATAATTATCACAATTGTTAAATCCATTAACTGTCAAATAATAGTGCACTTGCTTGATCATACACATATACAGATTTAGCATTCTTATTTTATCTTTGAAAATACTGTTGGTCTGCCTTTCCTGTTAAACATAAGTACATAAGTAAAATTAAAGTGCTGAGTGCAGATTTTAGGCCCTTACATTAAACCTACCTCTGGTGTGGTGCCTTGAGTCAATCAAGGTATCCCTCTAACCACTCCTACTGCCTTCTCTTTTCCCCACCTCCCTCTTTCCTCAACCAGGTTAAACTGCCACAACTTAGAACAGGCATTGGTTCATCCCTGCTCCGCTCGGGCTCGCTTCGCACTCCACCCTGCCCCAAATTCCTCCCGCCCCTGATGCTGCTAGATTTATTGGTATTGGACCACACCCCACTTGTTTAAACCAATCAGTAACAACTTGTCACTCAACAGCACCACCCTCAACCTGATACCACCAGTCCTCTAACTCTACTATTCCTTTTGCCTAAGTTTCAAGTCTCATTCAGTAGGTATGCTATCATCCAAAATAGTCTTATTAACTGTACTTCTACCCCTGTTATTCACCCCATATATCCTAACCGCCTACGAATGTCAGGGTCACCCAGGTTTCCACTACCCTAAATTCCAAACATCCATCCCATCTACAACAGATAATAATTCACCCTTACTCACCTTCCTCAAGTTTATCTCCTTAACCCCTAAATACTACCATCTTACTAGACCTAGTTACATTAGTCCTAAAACTAGACACTATTACAAAACTTTATTCAAAATCTTAAAACTCATACTCTGGATGCACTACAACCTCACAAAGGATGGCAACATCCACCCAAACCCTGGTCCATGCCCACCCGTTGACCCTAATCCCCCTACTGTATCCCCTACCACCATAGCTCCAACAACTAGACCTCCTAACTCACTGCTGGCCTGCCATCTAAACATTAGGAGCATAAATAACAAAACTCAGCACCTGTATGCCCTCTTAGCTGTTCATTCCCCAGATATATTATGCCCAACAGAAACGTGGCTAAAGTCTGCCACCAAGGACCATGAGATTCTGCCACCGGGGTATAATATGTTTCAACTAGACCATACCACCAGAAAGGGTGGTGGGGTAGCCATACTTTACAAGTCTATCCTATCTGTCAGCATAGACACCCAACAACCACCCCAGTTCAATAATGCTGAAATTCTTATCCCAAAACTACAAATTAATAAAAATAAAAATGTAAACATTGTCTGTGTCTACATTCCCAGAGAGTAATACAGAAACCTTAGACTTCTTATATTGGTAATCCAGAACTACCCAAGAAACAATTGTTCTTGGGGATTTCAAAATTGACTGGAACGCTTGCTCTTGTGAAACCCCCACAACCCACATAAACCTCTATGGATTTACTCAAATCATAACCTCCCCAACCAAGACCGGAATAACAAGGAAAATACCCTAGACTGGATAGTCAATACCCATCTTCAGTCCTATAAAGCAGGCACTTTGCCTGATGACCTAAGTGACCACTGTCAAACCTATGTAATCAAGCACAAAGTAGTCTGCTCCTACCAACCCAACTATAGAATATTAAGAAACAACAAGAATTTTATTCTCACCAAGTTTTAAAATGAAGTTAAGGCATGCAACTGGTCAGTACTAAAAAGTCTCCCAATAGATGAAGCAGTAGCATACTTTAATACCAAATTCCTTGCTATTCTTAACTCCCATGCTCCCAGCCACTCTATTTGAACCAAAGTTAATATTGCAACATGGCTTTCTAAAGTTACCAAAATCAAAATTTCACTCTGAAACAAAGCACGAACCACCTACTGAAAAACAAAAGCCCCACTTGATCAACTAAGATTCAGACAGCTAAGGAATGACAGCAAAAAATTCATAACTTTAGGCAAAAAGAACTACTACTACGATCTACTGCAAAAACTCCAAAACAAACCTCAAAAGATCTGGGCAGGAATAAACAAACTATTCCACCCAGGCCAAACTGCCACTTCACCCCCTCAGCTTCCCAACAAAAATCCCATTGCTAATAACTTCAGCAGCTTCTTCACAGAGACTATCCAGTCTCTAGCCAGCCAACTCTCTCCCAATGGCTCTAATCCTAATGCAGCCACACCCAGTACCCAAACATACTTTACCTTCCAACCTGTTCCTACTCAACTTATTCATGCCTTACTTAAGAAACTAAGACCCACCAACCTGGCTGATGACCTCCTCCCAGCAGACTATCTGCAAAAGGCTGCTGACACCATAGTATACCCCATCTCAATATTGATTAACAGAGCTATAGCTGAAGCTACTGTACCCACTATATGGAAAATATCCCATGTCATACCTCTCCATAAAGGATGCAGTTCTACTGAACTGTCAAACTTTAGACCCATAGCTATTCTGTCACCTCTAGCTAAAATTATGGAGAAGTGTGTACACATACAGCTCATGCACTACCTCACACAGAACAAGCTGTTGTCCAACTTTCAGCATGGCTTACCACAGTACTACTTCTGCCCTCCTCTCTTTCTCTAACGTCATTAACCACAAATGCAATAATAACAAACTGTCCTCAGCACTTTTTCTAGATCTATCCAAGACTTTTGACATGGTTGACCACAAAATGCTTATAAATACCTTGATGGCCTTCTCCTTAAACAACTATGCACTCCAGTGGTTTCAATCCTACCTGTAGGGCAGGCAACAGGCAGTCCTGTGGCAGGACAAGCTATCATCTTGCCTACCCATCACATTAGGAGTCCCCCAGGGCTTGATACTAGGACCTCTTCTTTTCTCCATCTTTATCAACGACCTTCATTCAGTCATCCCAGATGCTACCTGCATTCAATATGCTGATGACTCCACCTTGATTTGTTCTGACACCTCACCAGCTACTTTATTCACATTAACCCAAAAGACCTTCAGTGCAGTGGAAAAATGGCTCTCCAATCAACATCTAATCCTAAACCCCAACAAAACTAAGCTGCTCCTCTTCTCCCCCACACACAGGAACCCCCTGCCATCCTTCAACATAACAGCTAACAATGGCACTATCATCTCCCCAGAAGCCCAAACTAAACTACTGGGTGTCATAGTTGATAACCTGAAGTTTGATGCACATATCACTCAAACTATCAAAACCATTAATAAAAAAACTTGGCTCTCTTTACAGAATCAAACCTTTCCTTACCCTACTTGCTAGAACTGCAATTGCCCATTCCCATCTGCTATTAACTCTTCTCTATTCTCCAACTTAAACAAAACAGAACTTAATAAACTATCATCCTGCTATAACCACATTGCCAGATTTGCTACTGGCACAGCTTACTGGACACACCACTGGCACAGCTTACTGGACACACCACTGTCACAACCTAAATCACCTGGGATGGCTTGAACTGCCAAGCCTACTGCAGTTCAACCAGCTAATAATGGCACATGAAGTCCTTTACCAACCAGAAAATACACTTGCACTAAAAAATATTATCAGCCCCTACACCAGCACCTGGCCACTGTGATCATCCACTAGACTCCTAATTCAAACGTACAAATCCAACTACTCAGCTGGGGACTCTGTTTGCCAACTCAGTTGGAAAAACATGGAACAGACTCCCGGCTGACTTGACAGTAGAACCCTCATTAACTTGATTCAAAATCAAACTCAAGAAATACTTCAAAACTCATTGGTTATGTCCTTGCACTAACCCCGACTAGTGACCTCTCTATTACTTAAGGCGTTTTACCTTCAACTACTTCTAACTTTTTTCTACCACACCATTTCAGGAAGGGTCAGTTGTATAACTGCTGCTCAGGGTCAGTTGTATAACTGCTGCTCAATGTGTCTTATGTAATGTTATATATATATAAATAATGTTATGTTTTGTAAAGTGTTTTATAATAAGTTAGTACTATATGTGCTAAATGCTGATATTGCTTATGACTGTAATCTGCTTGAAACTAGCATTTACTAAATGTTCAATGTATATTATTATCTTGGAGCTTTTCTCCCCGGGCCTCCTGAAAATGGACATGTATCCAGTCAGACTATCCTGGTCAACAAATGTTAAATAAATAAATAAATAAATAAATAAATAAATAGAGACTTTTAATCATGCCTATATGTGTTGGCAGATACAGTCAAACAGATAATTGTTTCTCATAATAAATGTAAAATTGTCTTTTTGTAATGTTACTTAGTAGTGGAAGGCAGCAAAAGTCATAGGAGCAATGAAATGACTAATTTGAAGGGTAGTCATAGGGAGCTGCAAATCACATAGTTTAAAATAAAATTATTTTATGCTGGCCATCCTAATTTTCATTCAACACGGCTGGGCTAGCCACCCCATTCCAGGGCTAACCACCCGGTGGTGTAAACCCTGGCTCTAGATAATTGTCACTGTTGAAGTAACACTCTGACCCCATGTGCGAAAAATGGGAAAAGGGTTATGGATTAATAGATTCTAATTTTCATGCTGCTAAGCACAGTGAACAGGCAAAGAATTTTAAGTAATTAACACAAGCTATCAAAATGCCATTGTTGTGACTAAGATGCCCAAACTAGCAGACTGTTCAGGCACCATCCTTGGGTAAGCAAATGTATATATTCTTTTTAATCAACATCTTGTTAATGCTAAAGTTGCAGTTAAGACTGAATTAAATGCTGTTTGGTCCTTCTTCCCCACTAACATCACCAAGAAACAGTAAAACACAGGTTGTTTTTAATAGCAACTCAGCTGAACTCAAATTTGTGGTGCATGTTTTACTAGAAGGTGCCAATGGGAACTGTAGAATATAACAGGACAGCAGTGGTAAATGTACCATGGGGCAGGTCACAGCAGAATAAAGTTAATGTGAAAATGTAGCACAGAGGCCATTGTACTCGTACAGATAGTATATCCATGTACAGGCATTCTTCTTTGGGAAATGATCCCATGTGAAATGCAGAATCATAAGGATGAATGTGGTTCTGGGACATAGAAGAGTGAAGAGGAACTGCAGCTGTTTTATGAAGCAGTTCAGTGATATTTGATGGGAGTTAGAGGCAGTGAGATTCATGTTCTGTTATTACAACTTCCACCAGCTATGCACACACACGGCTACATGACCGCATTTTCTAAAACTGGTTATGCTTAAGGGCATCTGGTTACAAGAACTGAGGAATAAATTACTGTAGTAAATTTTGAAACAGGCATACATGGATATAAATTGAAGTCATTGCAGTTTTTCTTGGAATGAGATAGGCAGTTTTCTGTTATAACTAAAATATAACAATTATTTCATTCTCCGCTGTTAGATTCTTAAATGGAATAGCTTTACAGACTGACGCATTTTCCTCCTGTTCAGATTTCTAATCAAGTATCTTGGAATAATTTTGAAGGTATGATACCTGTAAAGGTTTGTCCCATAATTACAAACACTAAAGTGCAAAGAGGAGAAGTCTGAGGTTGTGGTACCTCATAGAATTCCCTGTACTCTAAAGTACAGCACTCTTGGGGTGAGGATCTAGAAATAGCAGGCATATGGAAACATAGCGCCTGTGGCTGATGTTTAATGGTTTTACAGCAAGTTTTGATATTCACTGTAATTCTGATTCTTACGACTTTTGTACTCATAACTGTAGGATTTGCAGCTACAGGTCTTATATGTTCAGAAGGCAGTCTAAGTATCTCCTTCCCATAAACCATGTATCTGGAAAAACAGGGGGAAACTGTGTGTGTGTGTAAGTGGTTTATTTATTTACCTTAACTTGTAAGAAGCATTATATGTAGTGTCCAAACATTTCAGCCATTTATTAGCATAAATGTGCATTGCGGCTTTCAAAATTACTGCTGTAAATTGCTTATAGGAATATATATGAATGTAAATATATGATATTGTGTTTTTTGTTTGTTTGTTTGATATGTTGTGTTAAGTAGCCATAAAATGCCTGTGCTTTAGACTTGCCAAGCTATTATCAAATTTAAGTTCTGAACAGGGAAAGGGTAATTTAATGTGTAGAACTGATTAAGCAGAGAAATGATGGGTGCGTGCCAAGGACATTTGCGTCTGTGAGTCATTTTGCACATGTCCACCATTTTAAATGAATCTTCATTAAATGTGACCACTTCTGTTCAAATAATATCAAGGCCCTGGCTTGAGTATACACAGTACATTCTCCGCACATTGCATCTGTGTCTTTCATTTTTCTGATTTTCAAATGTTTTGAGTTGTCTAGAACGGTGCCGCCAAAGTTGCCAGTGATCACCAGTAATCAGTTGCTGGGTCAGGAAGAATCATCCAGTGCTGCACCCATTCAGTTTGATCACCACACAAGTGTCATTAGTGGTCTCAGAAATGCTAAAGATGTGTTTTTTCTTGTCTAACACTTTTGCAAGCAGCTGTGCTTTCAGGCATTATTTTAAAAATGCTATTCAATGTTCTAAGATGGATAAAGCTTTCTGAATTATAGTGCAGTACTTCAGTATGTATAACTTGTTTTGATTTGATATAATTTTAAAAGTATGTCTTCCAAACTCTAGGCAAATTCAGTTTGTTACTTTTCTATTAGTTACTTTCCCCTGCCCTCCCTTAGCAATGCATGCTAACCCTAATACTTCTTTTACCCTTAACCTAAATCATACACCTTTAATAATGCCTGATAAACCCTAACCCCTTACTCTTCTCCTAACTTCAGCCCTTCACCTTACCTTAGAAAAAAACTTTCTCTATCAATACCACAATGCAAGACCCTGAGACATACAGTAGTGCAAATGAACAACACAAAACCTATCCCCTTACTTTGGATACTAGTTAATGCACTCTTTTCTATGGGAAATTCTGTTCTTTGTGGAATAGTGGACCAGCTCATCGTCCTTGCACAGAATTTGTAGGGGTTGTAAGAATTTACTACTACTGTTTACATGTGCTTTGTGGAGCTGGTGAAGATGCACAATTGTGTACTCAGGAATGTCTTTGCTATAGCAGTATGGGTACTAGGGTTATAGCTGAATGCCATTTGGGCAGTGTGTGTATGAGGACTAAAAGTTAAAGTGATATTCACAATGTTAAGTTGAATGCATTCAGGGTTTGCACAGGACTGTTTTTTTAGGAGGGACAAGATGCTTCCAAAGTCTGGAGAGTGTCGAGTTAGGGACACATGGACATGTCTTTGTTTGCAGATTATTTTGTCTTGTTAACCTCCCATAACTGTGATGTTCAGCATGTATGGCTGAGTGTGAAGTAATTAGGAGGAGTATCATCACCTCATGGTTCATTTCTAGAAAGGAGTGAATTGCTGCTTGGAATTTAGAGAGAGGCAACTGCATCAGATGGAGGAGTTTTATGTATTTAGGGGGCCTTTTCCAGAAGCAAAGGTAAAGTATGAGCAAACATTGATAATAATTACAGCGGAGAACTCCTCTAGACATTATACTGGACTGTACAAGTGGCAAGAACTGAGTCGTACAACTAATCGTTCAAATTCTCATTCGTTATGCAGCCTCATCCTTGCATATGGTCATTAGCTATGCCCAGAGAATGAATGAATGAGATGGCAGATACAAGCAGCAGAAATAACGTTCCCTTACAAGGTTGGCAGGGCTTAATGAATGAGAAGAGGAGGTTAGAAGTCTGGGACTGTTTTAGAGTAGCGGCACACTGCTTCTCTGAGTTGAGAAGAGTTAGTTGAGGTGGTTGGGACTCTTGTAAGGATATCCCTAGGTGTGCTTCCCAGAGAAGGTATAATCAAGCATGGCCAACTTGGGGAAGATGCTGAAGGTGCAGGACACATTGGAAGGATAATATCTCAACTTACTTTGAAAATCCTGGTGATTTGCACTTGGATGAACTTCACTCTCTTGCTAGAGATGGGAAAGGCTGGCATACCTTGCTTGTCTTGGTACAACTATCACTCTCATTTAGACATGCTGTTTCGAAAATAGATGGAACACTGTCAGCAGCATGTACAGGAGCCCCTCCGGGCCTTTTATGAGCTAAGTTGCTTATGGATTTTACACATCAAGTAAACTGAAAATGTTAGATTCTCCCAAACAGCATGACAGTTGAAAGAGATGGTGAATGAAATGACACTACTGGGAACACGTGGTTTATTATACAGCAGTAATTTATTTTGAAGATCATCATATGAAAATCATCAGTGCACTTTGTTGCTGGTGCTGTTAAAATCTTGTTTTCTGTATGTTGGCATAAATGTAACATACCTGTTTCTTTTGGGGGTAACTAGATTGAAAACTGCGCTTACAAATAGTGAGCAGAGTTTTTATGTGGTGAAGAGGGTTTGAATGAACTGCTGTGCAGTGGTCTGTGACTTGTTTTACTTTTTCCTGAAACGTCTTAGTTTTGCTTGTATCTGTCACAATCTCAAGGTCTTATGACGTGTTACTTTTCTCAGAGGATGATTGTACATCACCAGCTTTTGAGAGGCAGGTCTGAAGATTGATAGGCTTATTTGCATAGAAAAGTTGTAGTCATGCAGGCAATTAAATTTAAATCTTATTCCACATTTGTTCTGCATAACATTGGAATGAAGTGTTTTCACCTGCTGTTTAGCTGAGTGAAGTAATCCTAAACAAAATGAACTCCTGTATCAGCCATCGTTTTGCTACCCTCCACTCTTGCTGGATTTAAATAAGATTCTTTCCAGAAAATTCAGGAATGTGACTTGAAGTAGATCAGCAGATTACTGATTTTATTTTACTAACTTTGTTTGTAATCGTGATGAGTATGAGATGTGTATTACTTTTAGCCTATGCAACAAGGCATAACGCAGTGAATTTAACCAGATCAGGAATATCGATCCTCCCTCTTAATATAGATGAACAGGTGGCGTAGTTCATTTATATGCTGAAACACATCAGGATGGATAGCAGCTTTACAAAATATAACTTGAATGATTAACAGACAGACTACACAGACATACATGCTTACATCTCAACAGCTAACTACAAAATGGCAGTCAGACTCGCACATGCTCAGTATTTATACACTTTTGCACGCCCCTAGAAAGCTTCTTAAAGTTGTACACACACACTGATTTACATCCTTGCTCTTAAAGAATTGTCTCCTATGAAATAACATTAGAATAAGGCATGCAGTAATATACCGACATTAGAAACAACACAATGTTCATGTACAGGTTGCCGTGTATCAGTAACATGGTCTAGAAATGCGACCTGATATAGTAACACAGCATTCAGAATTGGGTTTAGCAACAGGGACAGTTTGCGGTGAACAGCTCATATCAGTAACTTCAGGATTCATCTCAGGAACAGATATATTCACTGGAACGTCCTCAGGAACTGGAAAGTTGGACAACTCACTCTGAGATAAAGAGCCTTTCTCACAGGCTAGGTGCAGTGGTAGAGGCTTGGACACCAGCATCAAATGTTTCCAATTCCACCTAAACTCTGCTTGTAATTCCACAATATACGATCTTGACTCTGGGCAAATACTCTTCATGACTCCAACCCAGTCATAACCTTTGCATGTTTGCATTCTCACTCTGTCTCCTTCACATAATGGATTGAGCAGTTTGATGGACTTATCACAATAAGACTTCTGGGATAGGCATTTCTTTAACAAATGGGCTTTCACTGATCTGTTATTCTTAGCACTTGGAACCAATAAACTAATGCTGATTGGTAATGTAGTTCTTTTTTGTCTTGGCAGAAGTCTCTGGGCAGGTGAACCAAGATGTTTATAACGAGGAACATTTCTGAGATTCAAGAGATTCAGGAAAACATCACTATTATCAAATTTAGACTTCTCAAGTAACTGTTTCACACTTTGAACTGCACATTCTGCCAAACAATTTGACTCTGGATACTCAGGACTACTCAGGACTACTTGTGACATGAGTGAAGTCCCACTATTGGGAAAATCTTTTCAATTGCTGGTTAGTAAACTGTGTACCATTGTCAGAATAACTTTGTGTGGACTAACATGAACTGCAAAATGATGCTTCATCTTAATGGCAGTACTGGATGCTAGGTTAGGAAGTAGGTCAATCTCGAACCAATTTGGAATAAGAATCTACTAATACTAAGTAATGTTGACCATTTGACTAGAAAATATCACTGGTTACTGTCGACCAAGGTAGTTAAGGACGCTGGTTTAGCTGAAGTGACTCCTTCTGTTGATGTGGCTTTGTACTGTTACATATAGAACAAGATGAAACACTGTCTCAATATCTTGTGACATAGAAGGCCAAAACACTCGTCTTCTCACCTTTCTTTTTGTAGAATCGGTTCCTGGGTGGCCACAATGCAAGATAGTGATATACTCTTGTTGCAGGGACTTTGGAACAATGACTTTAGGACCTTTCATGACAATACCACTATCAGATAAAATCTCATCTCTGTATGGAAAATAAGGTTGCACTTCTTGAGGTAAACTACATTGCTTTGATGGCCATTCTCAATTTGATAAAGTGGTTGAAATTCTGTAAAACAGGATCTGAGGCTGTATGATTTCTAAGCTCATCGAGACATGTGGAAGAAAAATTTCTCACTTCCATGACTTCAAAATCAAGTTTCTCATTCTCGTGCTCTTCAGTGGTATTTCTGGGTGGTCTGGATAAAGTTTCAGTGAGATAAAGAAGTTTGCCTTTTGTGTAAACAAGATGGAAACTGTACTTCTGCAGTCTCAACATGTTTGCAATCTGGCTGGAGCTGAATTCATAGGCTTTCTTAAAATAGTAACTAGAGGTTAGTGGTCTGTTTCGATCTGGATAGGTCTACCATAAATATAATCATGGAACTTTGATCATGCAAGCACAATTGCCAAGCTTTATTTTTCTATCTGAGAATACTGCATCTCAGTTTGGGTTAGAGATCTGGACACATAGGCAACAGGTTGACCCTCTTGAAGAATGTCTGCACCAAGCCCCACATTTGAAGCATCACAGGAAAGAGTAACTGGTTTGTGGAAATCATAGAATCTGAGAGTTGGTGGACTGACAATTCTCTGTTTCAGGACATAAAAAGCTCTTTGGTGTTGTTTCAACCATGACCAGGATACATCTTTTTATGTGTTAGCTGTCAAAGCGGTACTGCTACTTGGCTTAAGTCTGGAATGAACTTGCCTATATAGTTAACCATGCCAAGAAAGCATTGAAGGGCTTGATCTTTGTCTGGAGCTGGCATCTCAAGAATAGCTGTTTGCTTGAACTGGTCTGGTTGTAAGCCTGAACAGGTAAACAAATGACTAACATAAGTAACTTCTCGTAACCTGAACTTGGATTTCTTAGGATTCAGCTTAAGATTCACTTGATGAGCTCTTTCCAGAACTTTCTTGAGGTTTCTGTCATGCTCAGCTTCACCATTAACTCCTACTAGAGTATCATCTACTATAATAGCACAGGGGTACTGTAGAACAGAGTGTGTGTTGTAACATTTAAGAAGCATTTCCAAGTGTAGGCACATGCATATAAATAGTGAGCATGTGCAGGCAGCAGTGCCATTTTGAGAGAACAGCCAGAGTGTTAACGTGTATGAGTCCAGTAGTCAGTCTCTCTATAAGTTTATTTAAGTTAGTTTGTTTTGTCCTGACCAGATGAGGGACATAGCGTCAGAAGTGGGATTGAGAGTGCAACTTCTTCAAGCCATGAGGTGCAGAGTTGATGATGAAGGTATATTGAGCAGGTTGGGTGATGCAGTGGTCAAACAAGTAAAATCTGCAAGAGACACATATTTATTAACTGAAGACCTTAATTTACTCAGCTTCAGTGGTTATACAGTATTAACAAGTTCATCACATAAGAAAAAAACAAGAGGGCTAATGATTTTATGGAAAAACTATGTCATTTACTAAAAATAATAAGCTCATATCAATAAATCTGGGATGCTTTGCATGTCAACTATCTCAATAAATGGTAAACTGTATACTTTTATTAACTTTTATTGGATACCCGGCTTGAGTTCAAGTACAGTTAAACAACAGTTAGAAGTAATCCAGCACTCCAAAGGGAACTTGATAATAGCTGGGGATTTCAATTGTATACTAGATGATAAAGACCATGACTCTATAAATACCAGAAGGAAAACTGCAACATCAAAAACACTAGCAGAATTTGTTGAACTATATAATCTTAAAGATGTTAATGAATATGCAAACATTCTCTGCATTATACATTTTTTTCACATAGGTATAACACACACTCAAGAATAAAGTATAATTATATATATATATATATATATATATATATATATATATATATATATATATACATACATACATATCAAAGGAAATAAAGTCATCTCTTGTCCTTTAACAGACCACAATCCAATTACTTTTGTTTGTTATGAACTTCTACTTCAAAAGATGACAATCACTAGAATACCATCCTATATAATAAATCTAAAAGAAAAAGAAGAATATATATAAGAAAAGAACAATATATATATATATATATATATATATATATATATATATATATATATATATATATATATATATATATACATACATACATATCAAAGGAAATAAAGTCATCTCTTGCCCTTTAACAGACCACAATCCAATTACTTTTGAAGTAGAAGTTCATAGCAAACAAAAGGTGACAATCACTAGAATACCATCCTATATAATAAATCTAAAAGAGTTTAAAGAATTTTTAGATAAAAGAATTGCAGCAATTTCTTGAATTAAACATAAATGAAGACAGTTGGGAAATCTATGTATGGGATGCATTAAAAACATACAAGTATGGAAGAACATTAACTTGGTACAAAAATAGAAGGAAACAATGGGACAAGCAATTAAATGAACTTCAGAATGAAATACCTGTAGATATTATTACAGTTAATATACACAAAGGGCATAGTAAATTAACTAATGATTTAGCAATGAAAAATAAAGAATATACTGAGATATTACATCATAAAATAATGATAGAATTAGAAAAAGATTAAACTTATTCCTTATTCAATGAATCCAAAGAATCAAAGGAAAATAGCAAATAGAACTAAGAAAGTTATTAAAATGAATCAAATAAAAGAAATATATAATCCCAACATTAATAAGAAAGTCTCAGACTTAAACAGCATAATAGAAACATTTTAGTCACACTATCAAAAAGTTAATACTAGCAAGATAGAGATTAAATCAAAAGAAACAATTAGAAACTTCAAGAACAACAGAGTAGACACATTGACAAGCAGATAGTGTCTAAGCTGTAGAATCAAATTAAAAAACTGAAACCCAATAAAGCATCAGGAAATGACAACATAACACCAAAAATGTATGTTAGTGCTCAAAGAAGCTAAACAGTTATTGTTGGTTTTTAACCAGGTGAAACAAGGAATATTAGTTCCACCTTCTTGTAAATATAGTTTAATCTCACCTATTCTGAAATCTGAAAAAAAAAAATGCCTCAGAATGTTCTCCCTATAGGCCGATTTCATTGTTAAATGTAGATTACAAAATGTTTATGGCAATACATATAGAGAGAATTAAACATATATTACCATCGTTAATTGATCATGACCAGACAGGTTTCATAAAAGATAGAAACACCTACGATAATATTAAAAGCATTCTTGCCTTGATAGTTTATGTTGATTTAAGTATGAGAGAGACATGACTCTGGTGAGTTTAGACATTAGTAGCGCCTTTGATTCAATAGACTGGAATTATTTACTGGTGTTACTAGAAGAATATGTTTTTTCACAACAATTCACATTCTTAATTAAAACACTATATGAAAATTCTCTGGCGTATGTTAAGATTGGGTCATGTCTCTCTACTTCTATAACAATTAGAAAAGGAACTAAGCAAGGATGCCCACATTCACCTTTACTGTTTGCATTAGAATGAACACAAATATTAAAGGCAAAGTAATTGGGAATAACTTAGAAATGAAAATACAATTATTTGCTGATGACATCCTGTTGACAATATTTGATAAAGATAAACAATTAACTGAATTATTGCAAACAATGAACTTCTTTCAAACTATTTTTGGTCTTGTATTTAATGAAATCAAAACTAAAATGTTATTAATTAACTCAAATAATAGGGAATTAAATAATGACTTTAAGTACTTGGTGCCTGATAAAATCAAATACCTAGAAATGTTACTAACTAGCAAACACTAGAGAAGCAATAAATATTAACTATATTCATATACTAAGTCAAATACAATTATTAATGTAGAAATAGAACAAGATGTTTTATACAATGAAAGATAGGTTGTATATAAGTAAATCAATCATTTCCCCCAAATTGTTTTATTATATATAATCATTTTCCATCCCTCCTACTAAGAAAATTATACAGAAATACATTAAAATGATGCTGAATTTTTGTTGGCTTAACAATAAGCCTAGAATCTTGCTTAACAACTATTTAAAAGGTTGGAGAAGGGTGGAATTAATCTACCAGATATAGAGATGGCTGAACTCAACCTATGCAGCCAAATGGAAATTAATTCATGAATTTATCATTAGTATACCATACACAATATAATATAAATCCAACAAAAGTCACAAAATCCAAGTAAAAGGAGGAAAAGGTGCCAGAAGTCACCAGTAACAATAGAAAAAAAATGCCCGGATAGCTGTTTCCACGAAAACATGTTTATTGACAGGTATTAAGCACAACACAGCATTCGCTAACGCTGACCACAACAGTAAGCAGTACGTTTTCATCCACAACTTCTTCAGATATACACAAGCATTACATTTTGTTTGTGTCTTTCGGCTTTTCCCAGTTAGGGGTCGCCACAGCTGAACTCCGGTCCACTAATGATTGGCAGTTGATTTTTATGTACCGGCTTGCCAGGCCTGACGCACAACCTTCAACGAAGGTACTCCCATTCACGCATGTCTCCAAGCAGAAGACGCTCTAGCTGAGAATCGAACCGGACAGCGTCTTACTGTGAAGCGACAGCGCTGCTGCAGCACCACCACCGTGGGTATACAGAAGCATTACACAAGTATTACACAAAAACAAATATATATACCCCATCAATTAATTAAATTACATAAAATGATTTAAGTAACCTGTCTTAACTATTGCAGTACCAAAATAATACAATACATATTACTTAATAGGAAGTATATACCTCTACTTATTACTAAAACTTTTACGTACCCTATCAAAGAAACATATATTAAACATACAAATAAAAATATAGATGTTATAAATCCCATTCCGTTAATGTATACCATATTAAAAGCATTAAAAAATTGTTACTATATTAAGACTGTATTAGCAACATCTAGTGGCTCAATTTCATATCCTTGCCAGCATATCTAAAACCTTAAAGAATGTGAAATTAAAATCCATCAACCCAAAAACTACATCAATTACTCATTTTTTGCTAAAAGCATTACAAATTTAAGAACATTTAAACAAATCCCACGTGGATAACAGTATCAAGTCTCCTATTAACCTAAACAATGCATATGAAATGTGCATATAAACACTACTTAAAATTGGTCTGAATTAAAATACAGATATGAATCCAAAGGAATGTGCACACGTTATTACAAATGTTAAAAAGGTATATTAAATAGTGTTAAATTGATGTTTTGATTATTTAGAATTCCTATCACAATTTTGCTGCCGTAAGCTTCAATACAGGTGCTAGGGATACCATATCATTCAATCCTGGCCATTTATTCGATTCTAAAGCCAGTTGCCAGTATAATTCCCTATACTCAAGTCTGGTTTCCCATGCACCCCCTCTAATGTTGGACTTGACTTCTTCTATAACAAAAAATGTAAAAGAGGCTATGTCTGCATGTATTTGTAAAGTGCATTCTTACAATTTTCTTTTCTAATGTTGTAAGTGTGCTCGTAGATCCTTCTTTTCAAACTTTTTTCCATTTTTCCTATATAAAAACATTCACATTCCCCACATAGAGCTACATAGACTAGTCATTTGGAGCCACAATTAGAATAAGAAGTAGATCTAATAAATTTCTTCCTACTGGAGAAATATATCTCAGACATATTGGAGATATATGGACATTGTGGGCAGGCCCTGCATTTAAATGTTCCTACCTCTCAGTATTAAAACATCTAAAATATTTTTAATACATCTGCCCTTTTTAAACACAAATCTCAAAGGTTCATCAGACTTAAGATTTAAGTCACTAATCTTTGAGAACCTATCACAATCTTCTTTCACTATTTCTTTAATAAGGTTGGCATCACCACTATAATCCAAAATATAAAGATTGCTAAAATCCTTTGTAGCCTCATTATTAGGTATATTAGTCCCACTCACCACATGCTCCTTACCAAGGATGCGAGCAAACTTGGTATTTCTATTAAGGATGACCTCTTTATATATTTCATTGATCAAATTTCTGGGATAACCCCTCTCTATAAACATTGATTTCAACAAATCTCATTCTTTAATAAAATCCTGGTCTTCTGAGGTCATTCTGCTACCCCTAACAAATTGACTTTTCACTATACCTTTTTTCTGTTACTAGGGGTGTGCACTTTTAAAGTGTAAAGAATTACAATGAGTGTCATTCTTATGGACTCTCGATACATATCTTTTATTGATTGTATCCTTCCTAATATTTACGTCCAAATAGTTAATTTCATCATGTCCTATCTTGTAAGTAAATTTTAAGAACCCCATACTATTTGAAATATAGTTAAAAATTTCACCTTTCTTCACTATCCACCCATAAAATACATATCATCTAAAAACCATTTATACAGCACCCAGCTCTCTTTGTAATCAGAATTGAATATGTATTTATGCTCCCACCAAGACAATACTAAGTTAGCAAAAGTTTTAGCAAAAAACACTTCTGATTATAAAGAGAGCTGGGTGCTGTATAAATGTTTTTTTAGATGATATATGTATTTTGTGGGTGGATAGTGAAGAAAGGTTTGGTGAATTTTTAACTATATTTCAAATAGTACGGGGTTCTTAAAATTTACTTATAAGATAGGACATGGTGAAATTTACTATTTGGACGTAAATATTAGGAAGGATACAGTCAATAAAAGATATTATTGTAATTCTTTTTTACACTTTAAAAAGTGCACACCCCTATTCACAGAAAAAAGGTATAGGGAAAGGTCAATTTGTTAGGGGTAGCAGAATGACCAGGATTTTATTAAAGAATGTGATTTATTGAAATCCAATGTTTATAGAGAGGGGTTATCCCAAAAATTTGATCAATGAAATATATAAAGAAGTCATCCTTAATAGAAATACCAAGTTTGCTTCCATCCTTGGTATGGAGGATGTGATGAGTGGGACTGATATACCTAATAATGAGGCTACAAAGGATTTTAGTAATCTTTATATTTTAGATTATAGTGGTGATGCCACCCTTATTAATCAAATAGTGAAAGAAGAATGGGATATGTTCTCAAAGATTAGTGACTTAAATCTTAAGTTTGAGGAACCTTTGAAATTTGTGTTTAAAAAGGGCAGATGTATTAAAAACATTTTAGAGTATAGATGTTTTAATACTGAGCGGAAGAAGATAGGAACATTTAAATGTTGGGCCTGCCCACAATGCCTATATATCTCCAGTATGTCTGAGATATATTTCTCCAGTAGGAAGAAATTTATTAGATCTACTTCTTATTCTATTTGTGGCTCCAAAGGACTAGTCTATGTAGCCCTACGTGGAGAATGTGAATGTTTTTATATAGGAAAAATTGAAAGAAGTTTGAAAAGAAGGATCTACGAGCACACCTACGATATTAGGAAAGAAAATAGTAGGAATGCACTTTACAAACACACTCATACATGTAGAGGAGCCTGTTTCATATTTTTTGTGATAGAAGTCAAGTCAGACATTAGAAGGTGTGCATGGGAAACCAAACTTGAGTATAGGGAATTATACTGGCAACTGGTGTTAGAATCTAATAAATGGCCAGGATTGAATGATATGGTATCCCTAGCACCTGTATTGAAGCTTAGGGCAGCAAAATTGTGATAAGAATTCTCATTATAAATTTTAAATGATCAAAACATCAATTTTTAAACACTATTTAATATACCTTTTTTAACATTTGTAATAATGTGTGCACATTCCTTTGGATTCATATCTGTATTTTAATTCAAACCAATTTTAAGTAGTGTTTATATGCACGTTTCATATGCATTGTTTAGGTTAATAGGAGACTTGATACTGTTATACATGCGGGATTTGTTTAAATGTTCTTAAATTTTTAATGCTTTTAGCAAAAAATGAGTGATGCAGATTTGGGTTGATGGATTTTAATTTTGCATTCTTTAAGGTTTTAGATATGCTGGCAATGATATGCAACTTGAGCCACTAGATGTCGCTAATACATTCTTAATATATTAACAAATTTTTTACTGCTTTAAATATGGTATGCATTAATTGAATGGGATTTATAACCTCTATATTTTATTTGTATGTTTAATATAAGTTTCTTTGATAGGGTATGTAAACGTTTTAGTAATAAGTAGAGGTATTTGCTTCCTATTAAGCAATATATATCGTATTTTGGTACTGCAATAGTTTTAGACAGGTTAATTGAATAATTTTATGTAATTTAATTTATTGATATGGGTATATATATATTTGTTTTTAGGTAATGCTTGTGTATATCTGAAAAAGTTGTGGAGGAAAACGTACTGCTTATTGTTGTGATCAGCATTGGCCTTAACAGAGGATAGAGCTGCTGTACACATTATTTCCCATGATTTCTTAAGTTTAACAATAAAGTTGGCAAACTGATATTTAATTTTCTGCTTATTTATATTCAGTTAGTGTCTAGGCCCTGTGCATTAAAAGGAAAAGAGAATCCAAGGTAATGCTTGTGTATGTCTGAAGAAGTTGTAGATGAAAACGTACTGCTTACTTTTGTGGTCAGCGTTAGTGAGTGCTCTGCTGTGCTTAATACCTGTCAATAAATGTGTTTTCATGGAAACTGCTATCCAGGCCTTTTTTTCTATTATAATCCAACAAAAGTCTTTTATGATGTGATGATATAACATAATGTTTAAGAAAAGTATAAAAACAAAGTATATAATTGTTACTGAAACAATAATACTGTTTAGAAAAAATATAAACATGAACCCAGATATAAAGACATGTTTTTTTTATATTACGTCCTATAGCGTATACACAAGAATGTATAACTATCTTTGATTCAAATGTAATTAAAGAGCTTAAAGAAAAACAAGTGATTTATTGATATCAAATACTCAATGACAATACATTACTCACATTAGATCAAATCAAAAGGAAATTTGTGTATGATAATAAATTGTGGCTACCAATACAACAAATAAGACAGTATATCACAAATAAGCTGGAATTGATGACACCAACTTTTAAAAATAATATTCCTAAGTTCAGAGATCTTGTTTTACTTTTAATAAATAATACTTATAAAAGACAAGAATATCTATCCAAAATTTATAAGACACTTAAAAAAACAAAGAACTATACCAATAACGGTTATTTGAATTATTATAATCAGGTTAATCAAAAGGATCCTGATAAAAGCATCATTTCTTTTTCATTTTTATCACCCATGCCTTACCACCAAGTCAGTTCAGTGGAAACTATATGCATAGAAATTCCTATATAGATCCTTTCTATCCCCTCATAGATTAGAACTAATTTAGAAACATATTGATTGTTGGGAGATGTAAAACGCATACAAAAGCAGATTGGGAACCTATATTTTTTGATTGTCATTCACTGAATAAATATTGGTTTGAAATTTAATTATTTCTTTCAAACAATTTTTAATCATACTTTTCAGTTAACCAAGTCATTAGTTTTGTTTAATGTACCCATACCACAATGTGTCCCAAAAATAAAATCTCCTTTACTGTGGACATTGCTTACCATTGCACATAAAGCCATAACAACTTACTGGAAGAATAAAGCACCAACAACTTTTCAATATTTCAAAAAAATTGCAGTCTTCGTGTCTTGAGTAGAAGTAGCAGCCTTAAAGAAAAGAACTGATAAGACAACATCATACATCGCTTATTGGCAGAAAGTTGAAAAAATATTGGACAAAACAAATTGATCTGATTAGTCAGCACAGCATCTTAATACAAATTACATATTGTATATGGAAACGTGATGTTATAGATTGTATACTTAAGTAATTGTATATAGTTTCTTTTTTAAATAGTTGGCTAGTTGATTGTTATATTATTTTATGTTTCACTATTTATGGTTCAGACTATTTGAAGATATGAAAAAAGTTTAGTAAAAAAAGGCCATAAAAGAACTTCAGGTAACTAAAACTTACAGAAATTATTTATTTTGCAAATAGAATGATACAAAGCATCTATTAGGCACAAAATGTATTATTAATCAAATGAGTAGCACAAAACTTATTATTAATGAAACAAAAGGCACAAAATGCATTGTTGATTAAACAAAGTGTTCAAAACCACGATATTTGATAAAATTATCAGAAATACTTATATGGGGTTCAGCGTTACTACCAATTTGCATAACGAGCATGTTTAAAGTAAAACAAGCACAAGAAAAGTATAATGAACAGGATAAGAGGTTAAATGGGCATAACAACTGCAATAAAAGGGCAAATAAGCTTAGAAATGCAAGGTGACTGCATGTTTTTTTTGTAAATGAGTGTGTTTTGGCATGAGCTACTATTTTGCATTGACCAAAGCCATTCAAAGCATCTCAGAGTATGCAAAGTGTTTGCAGTGTGTACTTTATTACAGTGCAATTATTTCAAAGAGTTTACTGTGTGCAAAGTACAGTTATTTTGCAAAATGCAGTCAAAGTACAGCCATTTAGAAGAGTTTCTTGTGGTGTGTACATTTATTCGCAGAGTGCCACCATTTCAAAGTGTTTCTTACACTGTACAGAGTTATTTTGCAAAATACAGCCATTCTGAAAATGTTTCTTTTGCGGTGTACAGTTCATTCACAAAGTACAGTCATTTCAAAGTGTTTCTTACACTGATAAAGGGTGGTTTCGCAAAGTACAGTGATTTTAAGATTTTCTTGTGCTATGGAGACTTATTTTGCGAAGTGCAGTTGTTTCAAAAAGTCTGCTGAGCTATTGGACATAGTTACAAGTTCTGGAATATATATAGGTCAGTCCAGCGGTCAGACCAGCGGGGAGAGTTCCAATAACTACGCAGGACAAAGGCAAGGCCCAGTTAGATAACATGGTGCAGCAAGGTGTCCAGTCACGGAACCAACTGATTGGATGTCTTCCATGGTAGTTGCTCATAAGAAAAGCTAAAATGAAATCAGAATATGCATTGACCTAAGAGACTTGAAAAAAGCATTAAAGAGACCTCATCATCCTATGCATAGAGTCAAGGAGGTTGGTGCCTTCATGCTAGGTGCTACTGTTTTTTCTGTCTCTGATGCAAAAAGTTCATTTTGGCATGTAATATTTTATTGCAAATCTTCATAACTGACTACATTTAGTAGTCCATTTAGTAGATACAGATTTCTCAGAATGCCGTTTTGAATAAATTCTGCCAGTGAAGTCTTTCAGCGTGCAATGGAGCAAATTTTTTCACTTTATGCTTGTGGTGCGTCTAGAACTCTTACTCAAACTGAAATGCAGTATGCTCAAATCGAGAAGGAACTTTTGGCAATTGTGTTTGCATGTTTGAAATTCTATGATTATATTTATGGCCGAGCTATCCAGATTGGGACTGATCATCAGTTATTATTATTTTAAGAAGCCTATGCATACAGCTCCAGCAAGACTACAGAGAATGATTCTCCGATTACAAAAATACAATTTCAAAATGGTCTATACAAAAGGCAAACTTCTTTATCTGGCTGATACCTTATATAGATGGCCCAGAAACACTACAGAAGAGCCCGATTTCAGAGAATTTTGACTTTGATGTCATGTAAGTGCATAATTTTTCTACTTTGGCACTTGCTGAGCTGAAAGATCATACAAAGACTGATCCAATTTTGCAGAAGCTCAACCACTTCATCAATGTTGGATGGCCTTCAAAGCAATCTTGTGTACTGCCAGAAGTGCAACCTTATTTTTCTTAGAGATGAGATGCTGATGGAAGATGGTATCATTTTCAAAGGTCCTAAAGTTATTATTCATACTTTTTTATGACATGAATACATTGAGATTTTGCATCATTGCCACTCAGGTTCCGAAGCTACCAAAAAAGGTGAAAGAACTAGTATTTTGGCCTTCTCTGTCAAAAGACATTGATAAAGTGCTTTCATCTTGTTCAGTATGCAGTAGTACTGAACCACATTTGCAAAAAGAGCCACTTCAGCTAAGTCAGATTCCTGAACTACCTTGGTCAGTAGTAGCCACTGACATATTTGAGTGGAACAATCATCATTACTTAGTGTTTGATTCGAACTGGTTTGAGATTTACTACCTAACCTAATGTCCGGTACTGTTATTATGAAGTTGAAACATTTCTCAGTCCATGGTAGTGCAAAGTTATTTCTGACAATGGTACCCAGTTTACCAGTCAATTATTTCAGAAATTTGCAAAAGAGTGCGACTTTATCCATATTACTAGCAGTGCGGAATACCCACGGTCAAATGTGCAGTACAGAATGCGAAGCAATTACTAGAGAGGTCAAAGCATGACAATACCAATATCTTATTGAATTTACTTAAAATCAGAAATATACCCTGTGGCAACCTACTTGGCTCACCTGCTCAGAGACTTCTATCTTGGCAAACCAGAACAACCTTGCCTATCAGTTCTAGTTTGTTGGTGCCTAATGCTAAAAACAACAGAGCAATCAAAGCCCAACTATTAAAGAAGCATTCCTTTCAAAAGTCCATCTATGATAAAATCGGCAGATTTCTTCGTCTGTTGAAAGGAGAGACAGTGAGGATGCAAATGGCTAAAGGCTTTGATTGAATTGGTCAAGTGAGACATATATGTGCCGAGCCGAGATCCTACTTAGTAGAATCTGAGGGTATAGAATACAGGAGAAACCACAGGATCTTCTTCTTGTGTCTGAATCAATATCCCAGCTTGAACCTAAGATACAGACTCTTGATCTCAGAGCTACCCAGACAACGTTCCTGCTGAAGAACATGTCTCAGTACCTGTTCCATTTCCTGATGAGGTCCCAGATGTCTCTAAAGTTGAACATTCCTCACAGACAGTCCCTGTTGCTAGATCCAATTTCTAATTTTTATGTTACATGATCAGGTTGTATTTATAAACCTAGGGTAAAATACACAGCAACCTGGACATGATTGTTTTATTTGTGTTTAGTTTTGTATGATTGCATGTCAAAGAATTCTATATAATTGCATGTCAGAGGATCATTTCTGTACAACTGCATGTCAATGAATGCTATCATTTTAGTGTATGACCTATTTCTCAAAGCTGGAGGATGCAGAACAGAGCGTATGTTGTAACCTTAAGAAGTATTTCTAAGTGTAGGTACATGCATTTGAATAGTGAGCACATGCAGGCAGCAGTGCCATTTTGAGAGAATGGCCAGAGTGTTAACATGTATGAGTGTGGTAGTCAGTCTGTTTATAAGTTTAAGTTACTAAGCCTTAATCCTGATGTGTTTGTATATAATCTGCTTGAACTGACCCCACAACTGTTCATCTGTTTTATTCTTATTGGACGACTGACAGGTACCTAGAAAAAAAATTGCTCCATTGCACACTGAAAGACTTCACTGGCAAAATTTATCCCAAATGGCATTCTCAAAACTCTGTACCTGCCAAAAGGAGTACTGAACGTACTGAGTAGTGAGGATTTCTTGTCAAGCAAAAGATGCCAAAATGAACTCTGCATCTAAGACAGAAAAAAACAGTGGCGTTTGGCATCAGAGCTGTGACTTCTTCGACTGTACGCATTGGATGATGGGGTCTTTTTAGTGCCTTGTTCAAATTTCATGGATCAATACATATTCTGATATCATCTGAGCTTTTCTTATGAGCTACCACCATGGAAGATACCCATTCAGTCGGTTCATCAACTGGACAAATTACACCTTGCTGCAACATTTTTGTCTAGCTCAGCTTTAACTCTGTACTGCAAAGCCACAGGAACTCCTTGGGCTGGTCTGTCAGCTGGGCTGATAACTGGGTCTAATGTCATGGAGTACACAACTGGAAGCTTGCCTTGTCTGTCTAAGAAAAGATCAGCATAGATAGAGAAAATATATTGGGTGAAATTAGAGTTGTGGTCTTTTAAACTAACATAATGGACTTCCTTATTAAATTTAAAGCAGCCCTGTTTTCAAACTGTGTCTGAGCCCTAATAATAAGTGGGCATGCCTTTTGACCACATAAAATAATAAGTTGTAGCTTCTCCCAGCAGAGCAACATGAAAGTACTACTGAGCCTTCAGTTTGAATCTCTTCACCATCATAACCAACAAGCTTCGTACACTTTGTCAACTCAAGCTTTTCACCAGCACATACTGTAGCAAATGTTTATGCAGACACAACATTGCACTTTGAAGCTGTGTCAACTTTGAGCACTAGGGGTCTTCCATTTATCCAAACAGTACAAAATGTTTCATTCTTTGCCCTTTCAAGCTACTGCATTGACTGTTTCATGAAGCACTGACACACCATCAACATAAAGAGTAAGGTTGCAGCTTTCTAAATGATCAACTTGTTTCTTTAAATGTTCCCTTTTAATAAAAGAATGTGTGCCCTTTGATTTACAAAACCTCTTGAAATATTTCCACTTACTGCATTTGTAACATTGCAGACCAAAACCTAAAAATGTTTCCCTTTTTGACTCATGACTTTCTCCACAATTACGACAGTTGGCTATGAAACTGGGTATAGGCACATGCTTTGAGTTTGCTGACTCACTCTTATGCTTCACTGAGATTGCCCGATTTCCAGAGCACGCCTTGGAACTTGCTAGAAAGCTACTACAAGGTTTCCTTGTGAGTGTTTCAGGGTTTACAGTTGCAGTCATGTGCTTGGGCCTGTTTCTGTCAACCACATGCTGCATACAATCAACATGGGCTTTAGAAGTTACTGGAAGCATGTATCTATCATTTGTAAGGATATCCGTGTGCTTTTCTGTAATCTCTTATATCTGACAATCTCAGTGGCCTTATTCAAAGTTAAATCACTGTCACAAAGCAGAATCTTTCTCACAGTATCATTTTTTATGCCACACACAAGTCTGTCTATTATCAACTCATCCCTTAAATTACCAAATCTGCACATCTTAGCCTTATTTCTCAAATCAGTTATATATGATGCAAAGGTTTCACCAGGCTTTTGATCCCTTGTATAAAATAAGTGCCTTTCCATTGTAACATTCATTTGGGGGTTACACATTTCTCTAAATATGTTTTAAGCACTTTGGGTCCTACCTTGACTCAGCCAGTACAACTATATGGTGGTCTTCTCCGTCGCCTGCAAAAACAGCAAGTGCATACACAAATGAACGTTCCCTTTCAGTGGCTTTTGAACCAGCTAAATTAAGCAGAATAAATGTCATTGTATGGTCGTCTTTATCAGAAAATGCAGCCTGTATGAAAATATCGTACTCTTACTCCAACACTCTCTAGTTCTCTGCAGTATTATTGTCAAACACAAGTGGAGTTTGTTTCTGAAATCCATCTGCAATGCCAACAAATTGTGTTTGGGCATACACTGAAAATAGCTCTTGTAATAGCATTCAAATGCACATTCAACTCTTTGAAATGCTTTACTTTGTAAAATATGCTCTGTAATGGCTATATTTTGCAAAATAACTGTACTGTAGTACTGCACAAACATGCAAGCACTTTATTCACTTCAGACAACTCAAATAACTTTGATTAATATGAAAAACTGGTGCTTAGTGAAAAAATGCAATCATTTCCCTTATTTTATTCATTTTATGTGATTTGGACTTTATTTCAAACATTTTCCGTAATTATTTCCAAGATTTCTGTTAATATATCGTAATATCAAATATTTCTGTTACTTAGAAATATGTTTAGAGATTTCTGAATGCCTCGTTTCATATTTTGCGAATAAGAAATAGCTTGACCAAGTTTTAATACCTGAAATTCATTTTTGACCTGTTTTGTGAGTTATACGTGCAGTAGAGATGATTCACTCCTGTATATTCCTCCAGTGTTAACTGAGTGCCTCTTGGTCTCGAACTGAAAAATCTGGCTTCCCTTCTGGCCCCATGTCCATTTTAGACATGCGTCTTCTGGCACCATGTCACCTGTCCCTCTTAATATAGATAACAGGCTGGGGTAGTTCATTTATATGCGTTATTACATAGAAACACATCAGGATGGATAGCAGCTTTACAAAATATAACAACTGATTAACAGACAGACTGCACAGCACAGACATACATGTTTACATCTCAACAGTTTACTACAAAATGGCAGTCAGACTCACACCTGCTCAGTATTTATACACGTGTGCAAGCCCCTAGAAAGCTTCTTAAAGTTGTATGTGATATATATATATATATATATATATATATATATATATATATATATATATATATATATATGCACACACACACAGACACGCACACTGATCTTCAAGGACCATTGTTATCTTCAGTGTAGCTAAGGATGTGGTTATTGTTGAATCATCTGAGAGTCTCCAGTTGCAGCAGTGCATTCCAGGATACATACTGCTTTATTGGCTCTATGATGCTTAGTTGATTTTATATCAAAATGATCCAGAAATTCTTGTCAAAGGCTTGCCATGGTTAGTCAAGGGGCAAGGGACTTGTATAGCCTGTGCAAGCAGAATTGCTTCAGTTTCATCCATATAATTTTAGTTAACCTTTACTTAGAATTTGTAGGCTGTAAATGCTGTGCTATATCAGCAGATATGAGGTGGCAGCTTGTCCACTACAAGACAGAATAAATAGATAAAAAGGTTAAGTATATTTTACAGAGAGAATATAACTGTATGTGCTAGTTAAACTAAACTAACAACCTTGCCATCTTGTCAGTGGGCAAGCGTAATGTTATTGGAAAGTAGAACCCTTATAGAAACAGATTCATTTAAAAGGGTAGTTAGTGCAAATTGTACCCCCTCCCTACAGATATTTAGTTGTAGGACTAATCTGTGGGACTAAATTAAAGGACTAATCCTTTATACTCTGTTTCTTGTGAGTCCTGTCACTCTGAGTCACAGGCGGGATACCAGACTTCAATCAAGCCTTCTGGATTACCTCTGTTTTACCTCCCTACAAAATCTGAAACCTAATGGAGAACTCTGTGTTAATTGAGAACTCGTAGAAATTACATGAGTTACTTCTGACTACCCAGCCTATAGACCCTTGCAAGTAATCTTTGATTAAATGATTACATCATCAAAAGCTTACTATCCAAAAGTCAAACAATGTGATATTTTGTCCTGCCCAAAAGCATTTCAGAGATTTAAGATACATTTCCCTTTGGGAAGTCTTAACTTTTCTGGGCTATTGACTGTTGAGAACTCTAACATTGAAATGAGTTATAGCTGTCTCTTAATCTATATTAACTTGGTTTTACATCCTTTCCCTCTACAAGAATTCTGAAAAGTTGCTGTGTTAACTTTCAGTGGTTCCTTTTGATAAAATCCAGTTATGAACTCTGTTATGCTGCCAGTCCAGCTATCTAAAATTTTGTAAATAATTATATGTCACATGTAAATATTGATATGATTTTTACAGAACTATATGTTACGTACTGAGCTAAAATGTAACCACAGCATGCTCTGCTGACTAAGAACAGAAATGCACAGAAAACTATATACCTGAGCAAATGTATGTTTTAATAGTAGAACCTGGGACATACAGAGTTAACTTGCAAAACGTCAAGAGAATAAGTTGAAATTAAGTTGCTTTATGATTGTGATATAAAAGTTCTCTCTCAGTTTCAGTGTAGCAGACACATTATCTAGAGCTAGAAGTTTTTCTATTGTCTTGGAAGAGAAGTAATTACTAGGCTTAAAATGAAAAGTGTTTCATTGTTTTATGACTTCCAAGATCTGCAGACATCTGAGAGCCATGTTTTTCTAACAGAGATGTTAAATTGTATTGGTTTCTGTTTTAGCCTGGGAACTGAAGTTAGGTGACAAAAAGTGATGTCATCCAAGCTAACCCAGCAGTAATATTTGATATTGATTTAAGAACTCCCTCAGAGATAGACTGTTCATTTTGTATTTTGTCTTGGACCTAGCAAGGTCATCCTCTCATCATCATCATCATCATCATCATCATCATCTGCACTTGCTCTGTAAGTAGGTTTCTAGGGCTTAGTGACTCTTTTTAGATATAGTTAGGAATATAGTAAAGATTAGTTTAGATGTTTTCTGTATTTATTTGAGACTGTCCTGAATTTTTGTTTTAAATATTTCCTGTGATTTTGAAGTCTGAAGTTACTGTGTTGAGTTTGCGAGTACTGTCTTGTTCTTTTTTATTTATTATTAAATATATTTAAACCTATATTTGTGGCTGATATCAAGGGTTACTGGCAGGTGCCCTTGACTCCCAGTGCTGGAGAGAGGTTAGCCTTTGTGACTCTTTTGGCTTGTATGAGTTCACAAAGATGTCCTTTGAGATGAAAAATGCCCCAGCAACTTTCCAGAAGCTGGTAGATCGTATCCTAGCAGGAGCAGGAGAATTTGCCCTTGCTTACGTAGATTATATTGCCATCTACAGCCATTCCTGGCAAGAGCACCTTCAGCATGTCAGTGACATGCTGGGCAGACTACAGAGGGCATGGTTGACTATTAAGCCCAGCAAGTGTCAGATGGGTATGGCAGAGATCTCCTACCTGGGACATAGAGTGGGGAGGGGCAAGATCAGGCTAGAACCTGACAAAGTGGAAGCCATTCAGGACTGGCCTACCCTTCTTACCAAAAAGCAGGTGAGGGCATTCTTAGGGACAGTGGGGTACTACAGAAAGTCTGTCCCCAATTATAGTACTATAGCTGCTCCCCTGACGGACCTGACAAGGAAAATAAGCCAGATAGTGTGGACCCCAGCATGTGAGCAGGCATTCCAGAAGCTTAAAGGAGCTTTGGGAGGACCCCTGTGTTAGCCAGTCCAGATTACAGCAAAGAATTTTTTGTGCAGGTGGATGCTTTAAACCATGGGGTGGGGGCTGTACTTAACCCATGTTTCCTTATAGGGAGAAGAGCACCCAGTGGTATATCTCAGTTGTAGGCTCCAACCCACAGAGGAGGGCTGTGCAGCTGTAGAAAAGGAATGACTGGCCATAGTGTAGGCACTGCAGAAACTTCAGCCTTATCTGTATGGAAGGAAATTCACTGTAGTTACAGACCACAATCCCTTAGCACAGCTACGTTGAGTCAGCCAGCAAAATACCAAGTTACTAAGATGGAGCCTAGGATTGCAAGCATATATGACAGTGCAGCACTGCTGTGGGGTTAACAATGCCAACGCAGATGGGCTGTCAAGACAGGGAATGGGATAATGTATTCCCAGATGGGCATAACCCTCTCAAGCAATGTTTCTCAAGGGTCACTTGAAAAACTAGCTTGAGTTTTCCAAGGGGGTGGTTGTGGTGTGGGAAGAAATGTTATACTGCCAGTCCAGCTATCTGGAATTTTGTAAGTAATTCTATGTATTTTGTGAATATTGATATGATTTATACAGAACTGTATGTTATGTACTGAGCTAAAATGTAACCACAGCATGCCCTGCTGACTTAGAACAGAAATGCATATAAACTATATACCTGTGCAAATGTATGTTTTAGTAGTAGAAACTGGGACATCAGAGCTAACTTGCAAAACTTCAAGAAAATAAGTTGAAATTAAGTTGCTTTATGATTGTGCTATAAAAGTTCTCACTCAGTTTCAGTGTAGCAGACACAATGCCTAGAGCTGGAAGTTTTTGTACTGTCTTGGAAGAGGAGTAATTACTAGGCTTAAAATGAAAACTGTTTTATTGCTTTACAACTTCCATGATCTGCAAACATCTGAGAGATATGTATTTCTAACACAGAGATGTAAATTCTATTAGTTTCTGTTTTACCCTGGGAACTGAAGTCAGGTAACAAAAATGATGTCATCCGAGCTAACCCAACAGTAATATTTGATATTGATTTAATAACTCCCTCAGAGATAGACTGTGCATTTTGTATTTTGTCTTGGACATAGCAAGAACATCCACTCATCATCATCTGCACTTGCTTTGTAAGTACGTTTGTAGGGCTTAGTGACACTTTTTAGATATAGTTAGGAATATAGTAAAGATTAGTTTAGATGTTTTTTGTATTTATTTGAGACTATCCTGCATTGTTGTTTTAAATATTTCCTGTGATTTTTGAATTCTGAAGTTACTTTGAGTTAATAAGTATTGTTTTGTTCTTTTATTATTAAATATATTTAAACGTATCTTTGTAGCTGATATTTGTGAGACATATTTATGCAATTAGGGTACTTGCGTATGTATCTGGTGACACTGTACAGGCCACTCCTAAATAGCCTTGCAAGTCTTGGTCAGATTACTATTTGGATAATAGTAACATTACACAGTGGGATTGGACACCCTTTGTAAGGTCCTTATAGTAGCTGATAAGTGGGGGTTGGTGGCAGTGGAAACTACCATATAGTCTGGGCAGAAGGAGGCTTAGCTAGTAAACCTGTGCCTGCCTTCCCCAGGTGTGTGTGTGTGTGTGTGTGTGTGTGTGTGTGTGTGTGTATAAACCAAATCTCGAAGTGTGTGTGTGTGTCAGCTACTTGGGCAGGGACACAAAGCACCGGTTAGACAAAGAGGCTACTGGAGGTCTTGACTTGCCCCTCAGCTGAGATCTTAACCCTATAGCTGTGCCAGTGGGGAGTCTTGTTGGGGATCTGGAGAAAGATGGAGAAACCAGCCCCAGACTGACTGTGATCTCTGTGTGCTTTTAAGGGAAATTGCACTTTACTGAGTATGTACTTGTCATCCTCCCAGTGTATACATCCCATAGCTGTTGCCAGTGGTGAGGATTGAGGCTCCTTGATTACTGGGCCAGTACAGGGGCATCACAAATGCATAGATTTAAGAAATGTTCTTATCTCTCTGGCTACAAATTGTACTAAAGATGTTAAAGCTAGGTATGTACCATGACAAACATTTCTGTTCTTATAATTGTGGGTGGCCATATAAGACCATTCATGTGGGATACTTGCTATGACTAGGATGCTCACTTGCATAATGAATTATATGAGCAACACTCAATATCTTTCTAGCTGTACTAGAGATGAAGCAACTTTGAAAGTCTCCTGCCTGTTATGTAAACTCTAAACTAGTATCGCTCATTAATTCATATGTATCATCATCTTTACAGTTATTAATAGAAATAGAAAATAAAAACCTAAAGGTGTCATATGTCTTATCATAGAAAATCTCCTGGAAGATGACAAGGGTTTAATGAGGTAAAAACTGTTGAAAAATTAAAATCTGAAGATCAGATCTTAGCCAGTTTTTTCATCTCTCTAATTGTATGATTTTGAACATGTTTCTGTGATCAGTGCTGGTATCCAGGCCTAATTTCATTGCTGTGGGCATGTTTCTATAATCTACACTGGTAACAAGATAGTATATCCAACTTAATCCCATTCCTGTGAGTGTGGGTGTGCTAATAGGATAAGTGCTGATGTCCTTTTATTTTTTGAAATCCAGTGATAAAAAATAATATCAAGGATTACTAACCATAACCCAAACACTCCAAAGTTGGTTGCAATTCTCCTCTACAAAATAAATGAACCCTTGTCCCTTTTGAAACAGCAGCCTGACTTGGGTGGGTGCTAAAAGATGTGTAATGACGCTGTATATAATCCCGGGTCTGTATTTGTGCAAGATTTGGAGATGTTGCACCTGTGAGCAGTCAGCTGTGTCTAAATCAGATAAGAAACAACCAGATGAAATGTATCATCATAATATTGTGACAGCTGCACTTTTTCCTCCCATACAGATGTTTAATCTTGGCTATTTCCTCTCCATTGTCATAGTTGTCCATGTTGCACAATTGTTTTCAATCATTGCTTACCGAAATCACTTTCATGTAACTAAACTGAAGTATTACTACATTAATGGCACGCAGTTAACCCTGTCAAGTTGCTATCTAATTTTAAATAAACTTAGCTTTGGAGGGACCTTCAGCTGACTTTTTCCCAGTGCTATCCTTAATACAGTGATAATAATGAACAAAAAACTGAGCTTGTTGCACAGATTAAATAAATGCAACATACTGCTGTCCTATAGGTTGTATGCCCAGCAACATCTTTACTAAAGGATGGTGGGCTTATGTTTAGTAGGCTTTTGAAAGGTGATTTTGACAGTGTGATTTAATCCTATAAATTAACTGCTAAGCTGGCAGTTTGCTATCACTGTGCTTTCTGTCACTGGCCGGCGTAAAGGTAAACTTGTCATATCTGTGTTAGACATACTGCTGTTGGTGTAGCATTGTACTGCATTTCATATGAGGTGTCAAGAGCTTTACAGAAATGTAACACATGCTGTGCATATCCACAGTATAGCTCTGGAGCTCCACCTACTACTTGTAGTACAAGTGTTCAAACTGAAAAGCACAAGGCAAGGTTTTCTATATGACATTACTATGTGGCTGCAGTAATACTTTTCCTCTAGCCATACAAGACAGCATGACTCTTCCTGATCTTAGGACTAAGTTAAGTAAATGCTTTTCAAACCAGAATTTATGTCTGTGTTCTGAGAGAACCAGATAGCTTCTTTCTCAGCCATGCATTGCATTTTGTATTCTATTTTGATTATAAGGATCACTTGACCGACATCCCCTTATCTTGATAGCTGTAGTATATAAGCTTCTCTTTGCCCCTTTTTTTCTCATGGCATCGTTTACTCAGAGGTCTAAAGCTAACTTATCATTTAATTTAGTAATATGTTATATGTTTGAGTACCAGTTTCTTTTTGTTGATTGCTGACCTTCTACATTGTCTTTAATATTTTCTTTTATAAGAACATCTGCATATATTTTTAGGTTACATTGCTTTTTACTCTTTCTACACCTGCTCTCATAAATACTCTAGGCTATAATTACATGTCACCCAGTGCATTAGATTGTGCTGTACATACTATAAATAGATGCTAAATGAGCATATACTTTACATTGTATTAATTAGTATGTAAACTGTAACCTGTAACTGCAGTGGTTTCTTCCTGTGATTTCAGGCACGCGTCTATCAGCATGCTCATCAAATCTGTTCAGGTGCTGGTGGAATGGACTGGATTGAACTCTGCATGAAAGTATTAGGGCCAGCCTTCAGTAAAAGGTGTTTCCTGCTGACTCCAGGAAGATGTAGTGACCCCCCCCATGAAAAAGCCCACATTAGACACTTCACTTTGGGAAAATTTTACACTTGCATCAAATCTTCCTTTCCTTCTTAAGAAAGATATTGAGAAGGTTATTGTCATTTGACTTAAGAATTACTTTTTAGGCCTCTGGACCTCACCAGTCTGATTTTGTGTAATGCCATAGCACAAAAAGGAGTCTTTTTGCAGATCATGGACAGCATGCCTAGTGCAACAGATCACAAGCACCACTGTATTGTGATTCTACTAGATCTCTTAGTAAGTTTTACAACAGTGGACCACATGACTTGAATTGACTATCTAGAATCTTGTTTGGGCCAACTAGCATAGTGCTCACCTCATTCAGACTGTACTGACCTGAGAGTCAAGTGATATCAGGAATAAATTCCTTATTTATTTTTTTATTCTTTGTTGACCTGGTTAGTCCCACTTGGATAGTCATCTTTTATTCAGAGAAACCCAAGATGGTATTTATACTACTAGGGTAAATTTGGCCAGGGCATCTGCAAACTTCCACTCCAATTCCAAAAACACAATGTAGGCAAGGAATATGAAGTAAAGTAAAAACAAGGTTAAGATTTTAGTGGGGTAAATCACCACATTTTTATCTTTCAAGCAATAGGTAAATGATTATATATGAAACACATTTTCAAACCGTTGACCAACATTGAACAGTTGCATTTAAACATAAATACAGTTGTTTAAAACTGATATGAATTAAGTACACTTTTTTGTGAAAAACCAATTGGCTGCTAGTTTGAGGAGTTCAAACCTATGTTCACTTTGTTTATTGATTTAGTCCTTATGGGCAGTTTTTAATCTTATGTAAAGAATGAGCTACGCTCATTGGTTTAAGATTCAGTTTTTCAGGTTTCATTGGTTGATGTAGAGTTTATTATTCATTGGTGCATGTTGCTTGATGTGTGCTCTCATTGGGCAAGTTATTAAACAATCCCATTGAGTTATCATTGTTCTGAGACTTGCGAGTAACAACAAATCATATGTAAAGAATGGGACACCAGCTTATTGGTTCAAGTTTTATTTTTCTAGGTTTCATTGGTAGACGAAAATACTATTGTTTATAGGTTCACAATGTTTGATCTGTGTTTTTAATTGGCAAGTCATTGTACAATTGCATTGGGTAGTTACTGATTACAAGACTTGTTACTAAGGAATTTATACAGTGATGTTCTGAAAAAGTTAGTGTTGCACACGGATGAAAGCCATACCTCTCAACCTCTCCGTGCAAGAAATTTGGACAAAGACTGACAAACTGGGGGGACAAAGGCTCCAAGATAGGGACATATTTTAAATATTACTCTTATAAGCTTAGAAAGTTGCTAGAGTAACAGGATTTGTTTTAACATACATTTTCGAAAGGATATGAAGTTTGAAACTCAAATGTATGTCACTACTTAGTGACTTCAGTCCACAGATCATCCTAGTAATTTGTCAGAAAAATACAGATTTTATGACCCAAACATCTGGACATTCTGCGAAAATCTGTACAGTTGAGAGGTGTGGTGAAAGCTCTTAATTTTGGTTGGAATAAACATTTTATTTTACTTTACATTGGATGCCTCTTGTCATATTCCTTGCCTACATCGTGTTTTTGGAATTGGAGTGTGAGTTTGGTTCCCTGATCTGCAGAATGTTGCACTCAAAGAGCATCCCCATTATTCTGCACTGCAGTGTCAGCAATCCATCTGCCTGGTGTGGGAATAGAACCCACAGCTTTAGGCACTAAAGGTATGTGCTACCTGGCGTGCCTCTGCCACCACAGATCATGACACTTATAACCATACTTATTCAACTTGGGAGATTTCACTGGGTCACTTTTAACTACTCTATTTTTTAACATTTACAAGCTGTATCTAGGGGAATCATTAAAAGACACAATTAGCCATTGCTCTTCTGTTTATGCTATGTTGGTGTGTCTTCCTTTAGAACCTGCATGTGGAAACACTGGTTGCCGTATGCACTTGCTTAATATCTTGAACCAAAGTGTGGAAAATTGCCAATGACTAAACTTGACAAGAATTTTTTGCGTGCCACCACCTGAACTTGTAATATTCAATCCATCCAGCCTAGTATAATATAATAACAACTAGGTTTCAGCTACAGTTGTGTCAACCTGATTTCATCTGACAAACATGGCATCAAGTTGTCTGATACCTGGTAGGGAGTTCACAAAGGTAATTAGGAACACAGTAATAATACTAAGCAAGCAATCAAGAGCACAATAAAATGCCTAACCGTATATAATTTTAAGTGGGCAAACTTAAAAAGCTCTTGACACCCCTTGTCAAGCACTTAATACTACTTACCTTCCAGTACTGCTTTCCTTTTGAAGCTGCATTACAGCAGCTTTCTGTAGGACTTTTACTAGGGCAGCCTGTGTGTGAACTATCACACGCAGCCTATGCAGACTGCAGAATGCAGCTGCTGGTTTACGTACCATGACGCCCAGTGACAATGGTATTTCATTTGTTCACACCTGTACTGAGCTCTTTGCACTGGCTGCATGTATGACCCAGGGCCATTTATGACAGTTTTTTAAGCCATGCATGTTTAGTACCTGATTTCATAGAATACCTGGTTAGAGAGTGTCAGTGTTCTAATTTCCTCTAAAGTGACATATATGTAAATATATAAATGTGTGTGTCATTATTGTTGTGCAAATGTTGTATGTACCATTATCATTTGATTGTTAGAGCCCACTTGACTCCATCCCACCTACTCAGTTAACAAAGAAAGTGTCTGACGGTGGTTAAAGATTATACTGATGCCAGATGGTCTTAGGGCTTTCTCAGCTGGACTCTATCTCTTTGGAATTCTCTCCCTCAGTAGCTTAGTGTGCTTCAACCACACGGCTTTACAAAAAAATAAATAAACTTCAAGACATACTTATTTTGATTAACATTTAACATACTAGTTACTCAATACTGGTTAATTTTAAAAACATGTTTTATTGTTCAGTAATTTTAGAAGTTTATATTCTGTTATGTGTTTTATTGCTTTTTTGTTATATTCAGAATATTGAGTACTATATGGCAGTCTATAAGTAAAATGTGAATAAATAAATGTTTTGGATTTTTTTAATGGGAGAACCATGTTTTAACAGACATTGCAAAAGCAAATTGAAGAAATTTTAATTTTACTGCCTAAATAAAATCTTTTACAGAGTAAAAACCTTTATTTACAGTGCAAAAGTAACAAATAGATTTTTTTGAATTGTCATTTTAGTTTGATTATAGACATTAGAGTTGACAGAGCAACTATAACGTAGCTATCGGTGACACTGATATTATTGGTCATTCTTTGCTGGTAATATACTATGCATATGAAATATGTCTCCTATTTATGATGTCAGGACTGACACTGATATTATTGGTCATTCTTTGCTGATAATATACTATGCATGTGAAATACGTCTCCTATTTATGATGTCAGGACTGCTTAGCAGGATAATATATCTAAGATGTAGTCCAAGTTACAAATAATTTCTTCAAAAGTGTTTAATAGGAGCATTTGCCAATGGCGTATGTTTAATTGCACAAAAGTAGCAAATACTATGGAATCTTCTCAGGGATTCCGAAAGAACCCAGTAAGTGACAGTAGTAGCCACTGTCAAAAAGGCTGTATTTGTTTCACAGAAAATGCAATTCATAGACATATTAGCTACAGTAAGGAAAGTCATCATTATTAGCTAATTTACATGTCACTGAATTGCCTGTAATTACTGAGAGTGCAAATCAGCACTTTCATCCAGCACCTCTGGCTGCCCTTGCATTGTGTTGGCACAGGCACCCCCCTCATTTCACTCTCTCTCTCTCTCTCTCACACACACACACACACACACACACACACACACACACACACACACACACACACACACACACACACACCTCTTTCTCACACATACATGCACCCACTTTGACATACCTCTTAACTGTTCCTGAGATGGCATACTATTCCTCATGTATATTCTCAGGGGCGGCTCGTGGCATCGGACTGCCGGTCTGCAGCCCCCTCAACTAAAAAGAATAAAGTGTTAAGAAATCTTAGAAATGTTTTTAAAAAAAAAAATTACCTAATACCTTTTTTAAATAACGGCGGTTTTAAACATCTTTTTTTGTTTTGATTGCAGCCTGTGGTAATGAAGGCATCATTGTGATGCCCAGAAGTCTGCGTTCCAAACCGCATAGAATTAGAAGGGCTAAGTTGCTGGGCTAAATGCTGCTGATATTGTCGCTCTTCCCGGGCTTTATGTGCTGGGAAAAGAGCGAGAATCAGTCAGTTAGTTCAGTTAGCTTCAACTTTCCTTGCTTGCCTTTGTGGATTATTTGTTTCGTGATCTTTTTATTTTTTTTTTCGGATTTACGTTTTTATTTTGGTTTTGGGTGGATTTTGTGCTAGCTAGAGGAGGAAGGAAGAACAGAAGAAGAAAGAAGAAGAAAAGTACAGAGTGAAGGTGCAGAATTACTATGTAACAGATCAGGTATATGGCTTCCACCTTTTGACCCATATGTGAATCTATGCTGTGTATAGTGACCTTGTTGTGATTTTCTGAAAAAAATGAGATTCTGCAAGGCTCAGTTTTTGATTGAGTATTTTTTCTGAAGATGCTGCTTTGTATAGAGTTAAGTAAAAAAACAAACTCTCTGTGTATTTTATTTCCATGTCTAGGAAAAGCCATGTCTGTTTATGTGATGTCTATGATGCTTACCCCCACAAGGCCTGTATTGATTGCTGTTAGTGTTTGGGATTTGCCCTTGGAAACTTTGTGCTTGTGTAAAGGGTGCAGAAAGCATAGCAGAAAAAAAGTGCAGTGGTAATAGATAATTCTGGAACTTGTAGACTTGTTTGTGAGAGAGGTATGAAATTTGCTGTAAAAGAGAAGAGGATGTGACTTTGGTTCCATCCCTAAAACCTCATAAACTGAATAACACAGAGCTTCTTAGATACTAGAAATACTAGAACAAAAACGTCTGTCCCTGTCTCTTCTCCACTGATATTTAAGGTGACACTGAGTGTGGTGAAAGATCCACAGTTTGTTTCAAACCATGTTGGATTGTAGACAAAATTGTATGTGTTTTCACATAATGGTGCTGTAAATACTAAATCTAGCAGCTTTCCAAGATTATACAAGCAATGTTTAATGTGTCCCTGGTTTTTGCCCTTTTGACCCACCCCAATAAATTTGGCTTTTTCCAGACTTCTTGTGCTGCGAAGTTGAGATGCAGTTGAGTATTGTGTAGATTTTACAAGGAGCTGAGAGCTGCAGGGGAAGAGAAGTTTAGTGCTGATTATGCTAAGTCGGCTCACACTGCTAATAGCACAACAGGTTGTGTACTTGCTTTTGATGCAGTAGGTTGTTGGTTCTACTTCCATAAGGGGTGAATGCTGCCATACTGAAAGTTAAGATACTAACTATGAGCCTGTTATGAGTTTGCTATCCATTTCCTATTGCAATATTACTAGCTTATTTTTAATGTAATTTAGGCAATTTATTCCTCAGGGGCATCAGACACTTTATTTTTCGATGAAGCCATGAAATGTAAAGGTGATTGCTAGCAGCAACCTCTTCATTACAGATTTATTTAACGTGGAATTATTTAGATGACTTTTACTACTTCAGAGATTGTGCATATTTACTGATAATGGTGGACTGTAGAATTGTACATATTTACTGATAATAGTAGACTGTAGAAGTTTGAGTAGACTTTTATGATGGAAATGTTCTGAATTGGGCAGTTTTGTTTCATTGTTTACTGGAAAAATGTTCAAAGCAATAGGAAGGTGTATCAAAGAGCACATGTATGTTTCATATGCAAGGGGTCTATGATTTGAAAACAGCCCAGAATTAATTTTTATCTGCCATGGGTAAAATGTATTTTCTTTGAATGTGGGTTTTAATGTTGTTTCAATGAATGTGAGTTTCAAGGGCAGAGAAGTTTTAATGCCAAGTTTGTTTAGCAAATATCTTAGTGTTTGTGCTGTAAAATACAAAATAAAACTTTTAAATGAAGTCCAACTCATCAAAGTAAAGCAGTATGCACATTAGTGTTTATGGTAAATGGAGTGAAATGGCCAAGTAATGGTTCATTGGAATGGCTGCAGAGGCTCCATCCAACCATGATTTTGTCAGGGGGGAAGGGCAGCAAACTCAGACAGGCCCAGCTGAACTATACCTCCCAACTGTCCAGATTTTCAAAGAATGAATAGATTTTTGCTTCTTATTTTTGGTTTGTTCATAAAATGTGTAGTTTTCTGGCAAATCATTTAGGAATTAAGTCAATGAATAATGATACACTGACTTTCAGACTTCATAACCTTCAGAAAAATGCATGTTAAAGTAAGAGCTGTTCTATCAATTGTCTCAATTTATAAAAGAGCAATTTTTAGTACTGTTTATATGTTCCCCAATATATTTGGCCTTGTTCAGATTTACTGCATTAACAGATTGAGACGTACATGCAAATAAATTGCTTTATAGAATTAGGCATAGCCAACCTCTCAACTGTCCCCGATTTTGGCTCAAAATGTTGCTCTTCCCCCTAATAATCCCTCCGCAAAATAGCAATTTTGGAAGAAAACATGGAGGGTTTACAATTAAGAAATAACTGTAATAATCAAAGTTATAGATTACTTGAAATGCATGTAGATTCTTTTATTTTGTCAGCTGCTCAAGTTAGCAGTACTAATATTAAAGTGTCCCTTCTTTGACAGGTTCCCAGCTGTATTGTGTGGCTATTTTATATTTTTGCATCACATTTTGGTCCATTTTCATAAAATTGTGTTTTTGGCAAATTAGTGACAAATCACTAAAGACTGAAGTTAGAAAATGACAGACATTTGAGTTTCAGATTTTATACCCTTAAGAAAATTCATACTAATGCAAGACTTATTCTATTTTCTTTCTAAGTTTATTAGAGCAATATTTAAAAATTGTCCTTATTTTTGGGCCTTTGCCCACTTCAGTGTATGGCTTTGTCCAGATTTCTTGCTCTGAGGTTGAGAGGTATGACAAATGTGTCAGGGCCATCACAGTCAGCCAGAGACATTTCAAATTGTGACATACATGCTGCACCCCACTCCCCCATGTAGTGACTCTGGATGTGTCCAAGCAAGGCAAGGAGTAGTTATGCAGTGTAAAGGTGCAGTGTGTCCCCCCATCCAAGGTAGACACAAGTACTACAGTGGCTTTTCATCTGTCCTTGATTTTGCAGAACGGTCTGGTTTCTGTCATATTTTTGTACTGTTTTTATGCTTATTACTCAGATTTATGCTTATTACTCAAAGTGTCTGTTGCTCTGTGTTTAAGTAGCAATGCTTTAATGACCATAAGGTAAGCTTGTCTGAGATTGTAAGATGCAAGTAAGCTTTAATAAGCATACTGTTAAAGAATTGCCAACATTGAAAGCCTTTCTGTTGTTGCCATGCAGAGAATACTTGACTAGATAATGTATAAGCCTTGGGTATTAAAGGACAGGATTCCATTATTTTAAAAAGCTCATTACACTTGTTAGAGACTTCCAGTCATCTCTACAGACTTTACCAGTAAACTAAACAGAATGCCAATCATGTGTGGTCCATAACCTGTACAGTAATCATTTAAGCAATGTATCTTCTGCTTGTTTCTTGTTTGCTTTTCATTTTTTACTTTGATCATGTTTTCCCCATGAAACAAGTAGATAGAGGTCAGGCAGCAGGTCTTTTTTGGATAAGAAACATTTTTACAAGTGGGGGCATCACAGATTTCTACTTTCAGCATGTTACTTGGTACTTTAATAAAGCTGAATATAAATTATAATTAGAACTGCAGTGCAAGGAGAAGTGGTTTGTGTTGAGTGCTTCTGGTTTTTCTTATACTTGATTTTGACTGGCATTCCAGTAATGTATTTAAAGAGTAATTTATTTTTTCATGCCTCACAACCTTTTGTTTCCATCTAGATAATAAGTAAGCTGTCATGCAGCCAATGTATTGAAATATTTTTATTCTTCTACACTTATTTTTGTCTTGATTGGACTCTCATAATGATGGTTTGCCACCCAGGGCAGCATATTTAATTAAAGTTAGTTTTTGTGGTTTTGAGCATAGCTCCTCCCCTTTCTAGTTGGCCACACCCTTTCCCCTTGACCCCACCCATTCAGCTGTCTCCTGCAGCCCCCCTTTGATTTGAAGTCACCAGCCGCCACTGTATATTCTTACTCTTGTCCCTGCCTTCATAAATCACAGATCCTTATAGTCAGTCAATAGTGACAGACATTATAGTTTTATTTATCGTATTGTTTTTAAACTGCATTATGGTGCTACACCTGTTGCTCTGTTAACCTTTAAGTGAGTCCATGTAACAGTTTAAAACTTCTCCAGATGTCATTCTTCCCAGTTTAGTCTGAAAATTTTAGCTATAGTTGGCTCATCTAGTGTCCGGTGCCAGTCTCCGAATTGGTGCCCCACCCCGACCCCACCTCAGCTCTTTAGTTGAAAACTTAAAAAAAAGAGAGAGAAGAAAAATTTACTTTTAAACTGTTAACAAGCCGATTGCTACATTTGTAGCAAATGACATGCTATAGCTTACCACACACAGCAAAGCACTAAAGTGCTGAAGTAAATTTGTATACTGGCATTCAGAAATGGAACTACAGAAAAGAATGCAGGAACTACAGTATCTGATGGTGCCCCAAGACACCTTGTGCCTGGGATGGCTGACCACTTCACCCCACCCTTACTACACTTCTGACAGCCATATACATGTATGGCACCCCCATCCCTCTCAACTCTCCTTTATTTTACATAACTCTCTGTCTGTTATGTTCAGTTTCAGGACAGCGTAGTACTTTTACTCTGCTGTACGATATTATCTTTGATGTTGGATCCCATGTATGAGCTTTTGATTTTTATAGGCTCAGAATGTACAGAAATTGCCAAGTTAATGTACATTTTCGAAGAGCAGCATTTCAAAGAAAAACTGTAGTATTTAGTAACTACCTGAAGCATCCATCTTGGAAGTGTTTAAAATAAGTTCATATAAAAAATACTAAAAAAAAACCCATTTTCAGTGGAGGCCCGGGGAGAAAAGCTCCACAGTATATTACAAAGTATCCAATATATATATATATATATATAAATTAAAATTTTAATCTGTTCATGATTACCCTGGGAAGAAACATACATTTGCAGTCCAGAAAGTGTTATAATCCTAAAGCTTTGCACTTTGTGAGGAGAGATGGCTATGGTTTGGTGTTGTCTGCTGATAAGGTTTGGTGGGTTCTAAAGGAAGACAATTTGTTCTTTCTTTATACTCACTGTATCCTATTCAGGGGTTTTTGCGATGACAGAAAACCAGCCTAGAAAATCATTACAGCATACACGCGCACGCACGCACACACAATTAGGATGACCAGCAGTTCACCTATCAGCGTGTATTTGGAAGCAAGTGAAATGGAAGCTCTTAGAATAATTCATGTGGACACCTGGATGACATGCAGATACACAGAAGTTGCCTTAGTTTGGGATCTGAACAAGTGAATCAAGGAGTGCGAGGCAGCAGTGGTAACCACTGCACCATTACTACTAGAAACTTTCTGTATTAGTTTGACAATGGCTGACAAATATGAAAAGTTGCTGGTCAAGTCGGCTATGATGATAAAGATATTTTTGCATTTCAGGAAACAGGAATACTAAAATGGAAGCAAAATAAAAACTGGAAATGTTTTATTAGTGTTAGAAACGTTTAAATTATAGTATATGTGAGAAAACCAAAAAGAAAGAAAAGAACATTGTGCCTGTGATTTGTTTGCAGAGAACAGTTTTATTTTAGGTATCTGGATGAAAACTGATTTAATACCTACTAATGTTAATTATTTCATCATGTTATAAATGCACCAAAACAGTCTTTTTTTTTTTTTTTTAATAATGTTATTGTTTTCATAATTGATTTATGATAGACTGTCAAGATGCACTGGTCATATCTGGATATTTTTCAGTCAGTTGTGTTAGTCACTGGGAGAGTTACCAGGATGCAGGAGGAATTCCCCTGTTTTTTGCTGAATCAGTGCCCTATAGAGAAATTATTCTGACCTCTGTTGAATTAATGCCACAGGACTGTTAACTTCTACTTGATGTATCACTAACTGATGCATACAGGATACCTCACAGAAAACAGTATCACCTCTGGAGTACAGAACGTCCCTTTTGTGGCAGTGCATTAGGAGAATATGAAACCAAAGAAATGTTTAAAGGGATAGAATTCCTAGCCTTCTAATCTGCTTTTATCAGATAGAAATGTACAGCTCTCACTGCTAGAAATGTCATAAACTATGAAAGATGTTAATAAGACTGATTATGTTTTGTGTTTCTGTGTGTGTGTGTGTGTGTGTGTGTGTGTGTGTGTGTGTGTGTGTGTGTGTGTGTGTGTGTGTGTGTGTGTGTGTGTGTGTGTGTGTGTGTGTGTGTGTGTGTGTGTGCGTCTGTGTGTGTGTATAATTGTGTAGATAGAGTGTGCAATCCACTGCTTCTGGCCAGCACTGGATTGTATTTGCTAGTAGTTTTTAGCTTATCTAATTAACTTGAAATTTAAATAAAAAAAATGCTCATTGTTTAATTTTTAGAGTGTCCTGTTGCTTTAAAAAGGAAGAAATAAGAAGTCTATCATCATACACGTGAATGTTTGGTTTAATGCTGTTGGGTGTCTTATGAGCAGCTACACATTTAGCTCACGCCATCTAATGTGTTTTTATGCCATCATAACAAATCCCTTGTCATACCTTAATGAAAAATGCATTTACCAATCAGGTGCCAGCAGATGAAAAGCCCCTTATTAGTGGTGATAGTCTTCTGAAAACGTAATGGGTGGATGAATGTTGTGGTGCAAAAAGACAGGAGTCTGGTACTGTGTATTACTGCATTAAGCAACATCCCGTAAAATGAGAACACAGCACCTAATAAAATATCCTGCTGTCACTGTGTAGCACTGTAAGGGAAAGGCATGTTTGATTGCAACAGAAAATGCAGATTATTATAGCAGCACTCTAATGTCCATTCCCAACTCTCAATTCCAAAAGGAAAAAAGAAAAGAGAGGAAAAAAAATGCACTATTGGGGACCAGCTGTATTCCATAATATTATAAACACAGCTTGGTGTTTTGTGGGCCTCACTCCAGCAATGCTCCTTCCCTTCACTGTTTATTTAACATGTATTGATAGACAACATACCACTTAACTGTACAGATTTTTGCAGAATGTCTAGATTTTTGCCTTATATTTTTGGTCCGTTTTTCATAAAATTGTGGCTTTCTGGCAAATTAGTGGCAAATCATTAAAGACTGAAGTTAGAAAATAATAACAGACATTTTAGTTTTAGGCTTCATACCCTTCAGAAAATTCATGCTAATGCAAAACCTGTTATTCTATCAACTTTCTAAGTTTGTAAGAGCAATATTTCAAAATTGTCCCTATTTGTTCCACTTTTTTATGGCTTTGTCCAGATTTCTTACTCTAAGAGGTTGAGCCATATGAAAGACAACACTGAGAGGAGTGGACATCCTCCTACAACAGCGTCTGTTTTCTGTCTTGCTGCTGTTCTCTGCCAGTTTATTTGGTTGTTCTGCCTTCAGCATGTTTGTACATATTTACACTGCATATAACTGGAATGAGTACTCTGTGTTCAGCCCAGCAGGGTGGGAGTAATATGTAAAGACTTTATACATATTGCTGTACTCTAGTTTATAGTATTATGTAACTGAGCAATTCATTGTAGTGACATGATTTATATACCATACACAAAAGCAACACTTGATGAGGAGGAGAATATTCAATAGATACAAGTGCATTTTATGTACACACACACACACATATATATATATATATATATATATATATATATATATATATATATATATATATATACATATATCCCAAAAAATGATGCTCGCTCTCAGCCAGACGGTGCACGGAAAAATAGATGCAAATACCAAAAACCATTTCCAGCACTCGAAAAAAAGGCAGCAAAAGAGTTTAAAGCAGCTTATTGCTCCAGTGGAGCAATAAACTGCTTTAAACTCTTCGCTGTCATTTTTGAGTGCTGAAGTGGTTATATATATATATATATATATATATATATATATATATATATATATATATATATATATATATATATATACTGTCTCTGTACAATGTGTGTGTGTGTGTGTGTGTGTGTGTGTGTGTGTGAGTTAGTATATATAATTAGCAGGGGTGTTATTTTTTGTTAACATTGTGGTGTGTTGACCTAGTGAGTTAGATCCAAATAGATATGTATATATTGTTACAGTTCATTTGGTCAAATGTGTGAAATGTCAAACATTGTTTTTGTCAGCTTAAGACACTGAATTGTCTTATTGCCAATTCTGTGTGTGCAAGATAGTGGTACAGTGGGGAATGGGAATTTGCCCTCTTCCCATTATTGTGTGCTCTCAAGGTGGGAATATATAATTAACAGGAGGGATGGGGGTGTAGGAGGGGGCTTACCCTTTGCATAAATTTTTGTTTCATTATTTTGTGTTTCAACCTTTTTTTTCACGTTTTGTTATTTGAACATTTGAGTGTTCGATATTTCATCAGGTAATACTATATTTCTTATCAGTGGCATCATCCCCAGTTTTACTATTTTGTACATTGGTTCAGGGTGTCACATCAGCTGTGCCCAATACTTAGAGCCAATGTTAACACCACCAAGTGGCTGTATATGATTACATGCATGTATGTGTAATTAATCTATATCTCTATATATTATTATATACCTATATATTTATGTGGATCTACTTCAGAACACCGACGTTTCACTTACCTCACTCCCACTTCCCTGAGACGAAAGGACCGACAACTGCACAATACTGACATCCAAAACACAGACTTTTTACGTGAGGTAAGTAACAGCTTGGCCATCCCAAATAAAACAACAAAACTAAACCCACCGATGTACCCCCTAACTAACTATAACATCTCCGAGATCGCACTACCGCGGGGGTAAGGGGCAAAGTTCAACAGGATGGCCAATCGGTTACTTACCTCATGTGAAAACTCGGTGTTTTGGATGGTGGTCTTGTGAAGTTGTCGGCCCTTTCATCTGGGAAATTTCAATGTCGGGTAAGGGAAACTTCGGTCTACTGAAGTAGAGCCATTTATATATATATATATATATATATATATATATATATATATATATATATATATATATATCTGTATATAGGATCATAGGAAGTTACTAGGCTAATGGCCCTCGGGCCCTTGCAAGCTTAGCAAAGTTCTATCCTTCTTTCCATGATCAGCATCTATTGCTCCTGTCCAAGAGGGACACAAGTGGAACCCCTGTGCTAAATTCATGGTTACCTATCCAATCAACCAGGTTACATTTCAGGAGGGCCAATGAGGTGCTCTGATGTGAAGTGGGACTGGGAGACAAATCTGTCCCTCAAGCAGGCTCTGTTAATGTCACATACAGGTTAAGGTTTTTAGAGTGAGCAGCCCATGTACTGTTTGACTTAGGGAAATGCAGTATTTCCAGTAAAGCAGGGTCAAAGGATTGCCTTGTATGCAAGGCAGAGATCAACTCTGAGTAATCTGTATGAAACAGAATAAAGTGGCTATAATTTCAGACGATCCACGTAGGACAGATGCTAATGACCTGGAATTTTCCTTTTGAGGAACCTTTGTGGTCTCTCCAAATGCTGCAGGTGCTTGGGAAAGGTACATACCAAAAGGGGTCATTGTACTCAATTATTGGCCTGATGAGGGAAGAGTACAGGGAAGTTATAACTTCTTATTTTTCTAGAGGCAATGCCCTTAGTTATGAGCTGAGCAACATAGAATGCCCTTCTTACCACTTGGAGACATGGTGATCAAAGGTGAGGTTGCTGTCAACCTGTGTGCCCAGATCTCTCACCACTGAGTGCGTACTTAAGGTGTTGCAGTTGATGTGGTAGTTACCAGGAACATCACCCTTCCCAAAAGGGATGATAATACATTTCTTTGCATTGAGTTTAAAGCCATGACTTTGGCACCAATGATTTGTTTAAGACCCTCTTGTAGGATGTTGGCATCATTTGGAGTTTCTATGACCACTCCCAGTTTGCAGTCATCAGCAAACTTTGCCAGCCATAGACCTTTAGTTTTTGCTTGTACTTTGGAGAAATGGATTCCAAACAGTAGAAGTCCCAGAACTGATCCCTGTGGAGCACCACTGGGTACAGGTCTGCTGTTGGAGGTGGATTCCTCTGTTTTGACTATATGGGTTCTATCAGTGAGCCAGTTAGCGACCTATCTAATGATATAAGGGTTGACACCTAGCTGGGTAAGTTTGTCAATGATGCCTTAGTGGACGATCGTGTCAAGTGCCTTGGCTAAGTCTAGGTAGGCTGTATGCACAGACTTCCCCTTATCCAGGGTCTTAGTGATGTCTCGAGTAAGTCCACCAGGTTAAACAGGCATGATCTCCCTTTGCCAACTCCAAACTGAATAGGGTCAAGTGTTTGTAGATTGCATATCTCTTTGTTGATAAGGTTCGTGATGATTCACTCCATGGCCTTGCAGATCAGGCTAGTCAGGCTAATAGGTCTGTAGTTTTGTAGGGTCAGTGGAAGTGGCACCTTTATGCAAGGGAGTAAAGACCATTTTCCATTCAGCTGGGAAGAAGATGGTGCTTAGACTATGATTAAAAAGAGTACCCAATGGTGTTGCTAATTCTTGTTGGAGCCAATGTAGGCCACAGCCTGGGATGTTATTAGGTCCAATAGATGCTGTGTATTTGGCGTTAGACAGGGCATTAACAACCTGCTCTTTAGAGATACAAGGTAGGGGACAGGTGGCAGGGATGTCATGGGGTATGTGTGGCAGGGACAGGGAGTGAAGTTTTTACAAAACCTGTTGGCCAACAGGTTAGCTATGTCTGCAAGCTCAGTATATGTGGTATCAACTACGAGTTTGGCACAAATCTGGGTCTTTCCAATGAGTGCAATTTTGTGTTAAGACTCTTAGTGTTTAGCAGCGTAGCCTTGAAGTTGTTTGTAGATGGAGTTTTACGTTGGGAATTTTCTCCTTGAGATACTGCCAGAAAAAGACACTATGGGGATGACAAGAGCCTTAGCCAGTAGCTGAATTCCCAGGGTTGACAGACAAAGACAATTTGTGGCAGAGCATTGAGGTCTGTCGATCATGTCATCCCAGGCTGACGGATACTGGATCCCCTTAGAATGACACCAGAAACTAAGACCGTTATTGAAGTTAATCATTTTCTGTTTGTATTGAGGCATCATCCTAGGTGAAGGTAAAATGCTGCTTAAGGCTAGGGACATAACTGCCTGAGACACAGTCTGAGAGCTTAGTTATGTCTCTCTACATATACTCCAGAGAGGTACGTTTCAAGCTCACACCAACATGGAATATGACAGAGTCATAACAGCACCTGTTGTTGAGAGACTTGAGTGCATGTGTAATGTGGCATATCCTGGTACCTGACAGACAGCTGACTGTTACCTTTTCTTATCCAGCCTGGTGACAGTGACATCTGTGTGTCTCATGATGGGATCACCTATGATTAATATGTTTGGTTTTGTGGTTTGCCTTAAGGGCTTGATAGGTGAAACACTGGTACATGAGCTATTATGTGTATTGTGTTTTGTAAAGGAAGTATTATGTGTAGTATATTTGTGTTTGTGTTTGGGAGGTCTCTGGTGTTTAGGTATGTTTCTGGTGAGGACCTCTGCATATGTAGATATTTTGATGTGGGTTTGGGTGTAATAGGAAGTGAGGTGTGCAGGCTGACAAGCCGCTCATTGTCATATGTACTAACTGGTGTGTGAGAGAGCATGGACTCAAGGTTCTTAATATAGTTGCATCTCTCACATGTTGAGTTTGTGTGGACTAGGAGTAGAGGATTGTCAGTGAACATGAGGCAGTTGCTACACTGCCTCAGGACTCCTATGTTGACCAAGCTGGCTGGAGAAACTGTGGGAAATTGTCTTCCCATAGTGTTAGGTAAATTTATATGGTCAGGAAAAGAGGTCGCACTTAGGAATGGCTAGTTTATGAGAGATGTGTTGGTACCTCTGAGGATAGGCTTAGTGTTCCACCTGATAATAGAAGGGCCACAGAAAACCTCTGGGGACCACAAGCTAAGTGCTAAGGGAAAATTTAACAAGCACATCATTTGTGTCTAAATCACCAGCGGTGACCACTGCTATGGGGTAGTGTACGATGGTGCGCTACACACAGACAAGTGCAAACACAGACCTTAAACAAAACAAGAGATAACCTTTTTAACTCAAACTAACCAATAAAGATACTGTCTTTGAGCACTACTCCAATCATCCTTGATAAGATGGGACCCAGACAGCACTTTCCCCCCAAAAGAGTGCAGAAGGGCCTTCGCCGACAAGGATGGCTTGAATTTGATACTCGGAGGTTACAAAACAGACCCAGAAGAGGCAGATCTAGAACTAGGCTATGCTACAGCTGAACTAGTACAGTATACAGTAAAATGTAGCAAAAACAGTTCAGACAATTCAGGCAGACAGAAGAATGCAAATATGAATTAAACTTTAAATATAAGAGCAAAAGCAGGCACTTGTAGTTAGCTGGAAGCAACAGATGCCTCGGATAATTCAGTATCTCAGTGAAGATCGGGTTTTAATGCTCAAGTGATAACAAACCATCTAGATTCAGCAAATTTGAATCTAGCCTATGCTATAAAATGCAGAAGAACTAGAAATTCAAGGTGCATAAAGTCACAGTCAAAGCAGCAATTCCCAGCTTAGAAGGGTGTAGACCACACTCTCCCACCACAATATTCTACACCACAATACTCCCAATGTAAAATGACTGGTTTGGAGTCCAAGTTTTTAAACCAGAACTAGAACACTTTCAGAATAACAGACACAATGAGCCTTCAGCCAGAAATCTCCAGCTCAGAAGAGTGTAGGCTATCCTCTCCTGCCACAAGAGTTTAGACCACAAATCTTCCTAATGTAAAATAACTAATTTGGAACCCAAGTGCTTAAACCGAAACAAAGACACTTAGAACAACAGGCACAATAAGCCTTCACTCAGCAATTCCCGTCTCAGAAGGGCAGAGGCCCCCTCTCCTCCCTCAAGAGTGTAGATCACAAACCTTCTTTTTGTAAAATAACTGGCGTGAAGCCCAAGTCCTTAAACCAAAACTGAGAGACTTAGAGTAACAATTACAATTTAATGAGACAACTAACAGGCATTAATAAATGCAGCAAAATAAATGCAATTCAACACTTCAAGAACAAGCAACAAAAGCAAAAATAAAGTAATAAAGTAGGAAGCGACACAAATGCGGTAAAAGCAGATGAAAAGTTATGTTTTTTTTTTAAAGTACAAAAGGGAGGAAACAGATGATAATTTAAGGTTAAGAAAATAAGGGGTGGGCCTTCTCAAGTGATCTCACTGTACTCAATAGAATGAACTAATGTGATGGGACTGGGAGGAGTGTCCAATGTCTAATATGTTTATATATATATATATCAGCCCAAGGGCCTAAATAAGCCTAGTCAACAAGGTTCCCTGGCTTGCGCCACCCAAGAAAGTTATTTTCCTGTGCCACTGTCGAGCAGTGCCACAGAAGTGATCCCCGGGGTGTATTTCCTATTTCCCATCCACTCATCAAGATTTTTCTTGAAGAGTGCTATTGAGGATCTTTGCTTGACATAGATTGGTAGCTTGTTCCAGTGTATGGGAAGTCTCTGGGACAGGAATCTATCCCTCCAGCATGTCCTGTTTA
>NC_056732.1:107759813-107771152 GCF_019279795.1 Protopterus annectens | reverse complement strand
CAATTTTTAAGGCCTGACCTTACTAAACTTGTTTGTGCTCTCATCTCTAACCTTAGACAGATTTCTCGGGAGGAGTATCCAGCATATTTGAATGGAAAAAGTAGATGCATTTAGGATAGTAGCTCACCTTTCCCTCCAAAGTAGAATTAGTTGAAGAATGTCGTACCTGTGGAGGTTGCCTTGCCTGTGTGGGAAGCAGTTGAGAGCCATCCCTTCATGTAGAACTGTGACTACTTATGTTGTAAAGGTGCTTTGAGAAGAATGTCTGAGCTTTTATCATTTTGGGGCCAGTTTGGGACACTGCAAGGACTATGTTGCATGGGGATGAAGGAATCCTGAACTGCCATTTTTCATAAAGCTGTAAGTACTGCTTTAAAGACTGCATTTTTTAAAGTTTTTGTAATATTTTCCAATCTCTACTTTTTTTTTTTCCAAGAAAAGCAGACTTTGTTCATTTCCATTTTCAGAAAGCCCTTGCGGAATCTGGAAATTAATCAATTGGTTCTAGAACTACCACTGAAGTGAAATGTGACATCATTGGACAATGTGGGCAGATCTTAATTCCATAGGTTCATAGTTTGGTACTAGGCTATCAGCCCTAGGTCATATACAAGCCTAGCCATAACAATTCCCTGGCTATTTCTTCCCACACTATTTACTACCATTAACCATCTGGAAAGTACTACAATTTGTGATGCAGAAAGAAATTAAAAGTGTTTACTATGTACATTGAAGTGGGGGTGGGGAATACACTCTACAGTGTAAAATCTATGACCTGTCTGTGTTTGGCTCTGAAATGGAGGAGGATATTAAAGACTTAGTGGAGACCATTACAGATACAGGGGATCATCTAAGACAAGTGGCAGAAAACTATGCAGATGCTATTGTCGTTATCACTCAACAAATGCAGGCTGCTAATCAACAACTGCAGATAGGTTGTCTGCCACTTCAGGTCAACTTTTAAATGGTTTCCAGGAAAGACATGACTGTAGGAATGCAGCCATTGACTAACACTTGCTCAACTTGGAGCAGGTTATTGGCAAAACGACAAAAGAAAGCTTCTGAAACCAGTCAGCTATCAATGAACCTGAGAAAACAGTTTACCGCTGAAGAAACTAGGAACAAACTATGGCACTAAGGCCTTTCTCGTGCCCTTTTGAGAGTTATATGGTAAGAGAGACGTGGCCATCAAATGAGTGGGCCAGAATTGTATCTGCATGTCTTAAATTAGACTCTTTGAAAGCCTACATGGATATTTAAGGTGCAGAAGCTCATGATTACCTAAAACTGAAAAAGGAACTTTTATCTGCAGCAGATGCTGCACTTGGAGGCACAGGCACCCAGCTTTGATCAGTGGGTACTCACCGTGGGCAAATTATCAAGGTGCCAAAAGGCTGATATTAAGAATGTATCAGGAATGTGATTAGAACCTAATGTGACTTTAGATGTCATAGCAATTGATTGATTTAACAAGGCACTACATGACAATTTATGAAAGTGTGTGCTTCAAAATGATGGACAAACCTCTGATTAACTAACAGACTTAGTAGAATATATCTTATTTTTTTAATGTGTAAAACTTAATTGAGTCCTGCATGGAACAAGGACTGCTAACAAGCACTAACCTAAGTATGTGTCAATGTTTTTAAGTAACAAAGTAATTATGAGTTTGTCTCTAAGTAAACAAAGGACATTTATTTGCATTTGAAGTAATTTACTTTAAATCTTTTAAGAAGAGGCACCTAGTGAAGTATTGTATTGTTCATGACAATATTTTTGTGTCTGCTAACAACAGTCAACCAGCTGCTAAGCATTCTGAATCTTTAGGTGAACCAGTGGAACATGTACTGAGTCTGAGAGTTTGTGTGTAGATGGACCGGAATTACAAGGATTTTTATTTTCAGAAAGCATTACTACTTACGCTAGAACAATATGTGTGGAAACATAAAATTATCAGCAAGTAGAAAATTAAAGTAATGTTTGTACATGGAGACAAGGAATATTATCCCATAACACAAGTTTTCTAGTCAATATGCTACACCCAGTAGTTTAAGTGGTAGGCTAATGCATGATGTGTGGACATACATTTTGAGAGTTTTTAAATAGTTTTAATAATTGTAGAAAATGAGGAGTTTGAACAAAGCCAGATATATTAACATGCACACAGCCCTAATGAACACAAGTGTCTGGAATTAAAAGCACCAAATTAAGGTTTGGATGTTGATAGCTGATGAATCTAAAACTGAGCTTGAATGAAAGACTTTTGTGGGTAAGTGTATGAAAGAAATCAATCCAGACAGAGAAGGGATCAAAGTTAGGGATACCCTACTTGAAATAAACAGCTGTCAAAGTACTAAGAAAATATATTGCAAAGACTAATGAAGAGAAGTATATAGTTATGACATGGGAAACAAATGTAGAAACTCAAGGAGGCAGACAAGTCCTGTGATGAGCAAGCAGAAAGGAAAGTGGCCAGGCAGAACATTTAAACAGAAAAAGACACCACACAAGCAGGATTGTAATGCTAAAGTAGGCAGAAATACAAATAAACGGGATACAAAAAAAATACCAGCATCAAAGTCAAAATGAGTTACTTTCATGATTTGTCCTTTCCAGAGGAACAGTTATGTGAAGAAGCGAAATTAGTGCCTGCCCTTGTGCTAGATGACTCTAGACCTTCCACTTCATGTCAGGCTAGGGAATGACAGTAACGCTAACCTGGGTGATCTCCACATAAACCATGTTGAACTTAAAAAAAAAGTCCGATGGGAAGATGATACTCTAGAGCTACAGAAACCATAGCAATAACTGAAGGGAAGGATACTGAGCAGAGCAATTCTATATCTTACCCCTGTTTTGAACTTAAAATGATTTACTATATAGAATAATTAGAGAGAGTAAAGAAAAACTAAGTCAGTTATTTATACCAAAACATTTTAGATTTCTTGTAATGAGGATGGCTCATAGTTGTATATTTGAGTGGTCATTTAGGCATGGATAAAACAAAGTCTAAGATTTTACCCAGGTTTTACTGGCATAGTATTTTCAGGGCATTAAACATGTATTTGCACCTTGCCTTGATTGCAAGAAGCCAGAACCTAAAGTAGGTTCTAGGAAACCTTTGATATACTTAATGTTTTGTAGAAGTCTCTGAGTGAGTATCTATGGACCCAATAAGTTCCGTTGTGAAGTCAAATAAAATGTTACCAGTATATACTGGGAATCAGTAATTATGCCATGAGTTTCCCAACCCCCCCAAAAAAAATGAGTAAACACAAGAGCAATAGGGAAAGAACAGGTGTTGCTATTCTGTTTTCTGGGATTGGAATTCTCTGAGAAATCCTTGTAGGTCAAGGAAACTAGTTCATAGTTAGAGTAGGGCTTATACTATGCCAGGCCTTTTAAGGTGAAGCACCTAAGATCTTCTGTATATGATCCTCAAACAGATGAACTAGTAGAGCTGCTTTATAAAGCTAATAGCATAGCAAGGGAAATGTGGGAAAGTAAGCAGTCTCTTTAAGAGTGTGACAGGATATTACAGGGAACTACATGAAAAGTTAAGAACTATAATATCTTCCATCATAGAATGTATGAGAACACATGTAACCTTGTAGAGCTATGTCAGTAGATTACTAAAATACAGCGCTGTGTTACTAACCCCCATGTTGGTATAAAAATTCCATACAAAGTTGTTGAAAGATAAAAAAGGAAATTTGTAGTTTTTAAAAGACTTTGTATAATGTATGCAATAAAGCACAATGCTAGGCTTGCGAAATGCTAAGATATGCCTTAAAATCTGGAAAAGAAAGTTATGAGAATTAACTGAGCAGAAGTGGAAACCACAAGACTTTTTTTTTTCCTGTGTTAACCAGAAGATGGTTAGGGGTATTGGTCCAATATCTCATAAAGGTACCTTGTTTTATGAGGGCTCAACAGTAGCATCAGATAATCCAAACCATTATACGATGAATAACACAGTCCCTGGCGGTCTTGTGTTTAGCAAAGATATAGTAATGAAATCGTTAGCAATAGTAAAAGGTGGCAGCAAGTCAGGCCAGACCTTGACAAAGGCAGATGACGACCTATCCTGTCTTACTGTGTTGTTTAATCAACTTCTTTCTAATTGCTATAACCCTGAGAAATGGTGAATAGTAATCCTTAGACCTGTTCATAAAGCAAGAGCAGTTGACAAAATAACCACTTTAGACCCAGTAAAATTTTAATATCTCTGTTAAGTAACAGTTTTGAAAGGTGTATACTTAGTTATGGAGGCAGATGGAAAATATTGGGTCTTTGTGTGACCTTTCCCAACATGGGTTTGTTGAAAATTGATTTGAATTTTTATTAATTTAGTAAATTTCTGCGATCCTGTAGACATTGGACCTTGGTCTAGGTGTAGGAGTCCTGCATCTCGATCTTTCTAAGGCTTGTGACTGTATACCATTTTATGTGATCATAGACTCTATGAAAAAACATTTCATGAAGTCTTATATAATAAAATAGAGGTTCCATATTATATCTTCGAAGACGGACTCTGTGGAATGCATCTTTATCGAACTAAAAGAACGAAAATTTAAAATGGCTAAAGGGCATATAAGTGATTTTTTGCCTGGAAAAGAAATCGCTTAGCCGCCTCCATAAGTTTGCTGCTTTCCCCACGGTAGTACGATCTCGGAGTTGGTATATTTAGTTGGGGGGAGTGTTGTTTGCAGTGATCTTTTTTTTATTGGGCCAAGCGATTTCTTTCACAGGGAAACAAATTGCTTACATGTTTTAAATTTTTGTTCTGTTAAGTTCGATAAAGACACATAGGAGGGTTTGCATCTTTGAAGATATAATAGGGACCCAAAATAGATGCCCAGCTGGTGCAACGGAAAACAGAGAATGAAGATCCTAAATTACTTTATTAGATTGGGCAAAAGTTACTGCTGGTGTCTGTATTGGAACCTGTGTTGTTTAATAGTCTCTTTTTATTTATTCCACCATGTAAAATGTATCAGATATCAAAATATGCTGATGATATCAAAACAAGAGCCCCAATCGCTAACATTTAAAATGTAAATTATTTTAATAAATATAATACTGTGCTCTGTTAGCCCAAGAGCTCTGTGTGTTAAATATTAATCAAGGAAAGAGTGGTATAATCTTATCTTGATAGTAGACCCAACCCTCAGACTAAAATAAGTATGGGCTGTTTAGAACTATCAATAACAAGAATATAAAGCTCTTGGTGTTGAAATTTTAGACTGTCACCAGTTGTAAGGCCAAGCCCAATCTACAAAAAAAAAAAGACTGAGCATAACAGTATTAATTCTTCAGAACTTCACTCCATGGGCACACTCAGTCCTGGTTAGCTGTTTATTTCTTATGGAAGGCCAATATTAAACTACACGTATCTGTTTTTGCTCCTACAGCAAATGCAGTTTGCTGCTTCTTAAAAGTGTCCAGAGCAAGTTCGACAAAAGAATCGCAGAATGTAAATCATTCTCTTATAGTGAACCCGTGGTGGTGGTACTGCGGTAGCGTTGTTGCCTCACAGTAAGATGCTGTCTGGTTCGATTCTCAGCTAGAGCGTCTTCTGCGTGGAGACATGCATGAATGGGCGTACCTTCGTTGAAGGTTGTGCATCAGGGCTGGTAACTCAGCACATAAAAATCCTACCAATCATTAGCGGACTGGAGTTCCGCTGTAGCGACCCCTAACCGGGAAAAGCCGAAAGACACAACATAGTACCAAGACTTGAATTACACAAAATATATTCAGGAAGTTACAGGCATTTGAGAGGCAAATTGTATCTAACATACAGAGCTTATCATGATACCTAATTTAGAACACTAATGAATATAGATATTCTTTCAAACTAGCATTCTTTCCAGGGTTGGCAGTTTTTCATTTAAGTCTGACAGCAGCAGTACCATGCTAAGAATGAAATGTATTTCACAACTGTGGTTGTACTCTGGAACAAAATTCCTGTAAAGATTTGACAAAGTAAAACATTTTTTACTGTCAAGGAAATGTCCTTCAAGGATGCATCTGCAGTCATAACAAACGGAAAAACTGACCAGCTTTTAGTAGCCTATGCAACAGGAAGGGAAGGAAAAGCAATTTCCAAACAGACAATCTCCAAATGGATAGGAAATTGCATAAGATTCTGTTACTCCTACCATGGAAAACCAGTTCCACAGAACATAAGACCTCATTCTACAAGGGCTACAGCCACTACCCCAGCTTTCTTATGAGGAGTGGCAACCAAGGACATTATTGAGGTGGCTACTTGGACCTCCGTGCATACATTTGCCAAGCATTATAATTTACCTCTATACTCTAGATCCCGAGCAGGGTTTGCCACTGCTGTATTACAAGGGATCCTAACTACACCATAATTCTTCTTCCTCCTCCCCTAGTTTGGCTATGGTATTCTACCCATTTGTTATGACTGCAGATGCATCCTTGAAGGACATAGTACAGTTTTGTACCTACCATAAATGTAGATGTCCGAACAGGATAGCATCTGCAGTCAGGATTACCCACCCTCCTTCCCCTCTGTGGTACTTCTAGGGTATTTACCCTCCTAATAGCTAGCTGGGGGGAGTCTCTTATGGTGTATTTGTTTGTATATATGTACATACATGCTTATTTTTTGTGTTTGCCTTCTACTATTTTGGAAACATTGGCATTTATCCAAAATTTAGCTTTCCTAGAGGGCAACTGGCATCTGGGGCAAGAAACACTGAGGAAAATGGCGTCGGCTGATGCCTTTATACCCAAAGACCAGCAGAGATGACGTCGGGTGAAGTGCGACATCAGCCGAAGCCGGACCCAGACTTTGGAATCCGGCCGACCCGGAGGTCCAAGTAGCCGCCTCAATAATGTCCTTGGTTGCCACTCCTCATAAGAAAGCTGTGGTAGTGGCTGTAGCCCTTGTAGAATGAGGTCTTATGTTCTGTGGAACTGGTTTTCCATGGTAGGAGTAACAGAATCTTATGCAATTTCCTATCCATTTGGAGATTGTCTGTTTGGAAATTGCTTTTCCTTCCCTTCCTGTTGCATAGGCTACTAAAAGCTGGTCAGTTTTTCCGTTTGTTATGACTGCAGATGCTATCCTGTTCGGACATCTACATTTATGGTAGGTACAAAACTGTACTTTACTTGATATGTGGTTGACCTTTGGTCTGTTCCTTGAATATGGAGTCTGCATTTTAATGGCCAACTGGCCTTCACACAGTTTACCCCTAAAATATTAAACTGTTTGAGCATAAAGCAGAAAATGAGAGTTTAGTTTCATGTAGGGGATGAATGCCCATGTTTAGTTCTACTGCCAAGAACAAATTTCCTTGCTAAATGGCAAGGTCCTTTTGAAGTGAAAAGATAAGTAAATTACGAAGTAAGGTAAACTGGAAAAAAAAGGAAAGAAAAGAGATATATTGCATAAATGTGCCGATGAAGTCCTGAAAAGAAATTGAGGTTTGTACAGTGAGTATGTTTGCTGAAAACCTTAGAAACCTCACAGCACAAGTTTACAAAGATGGGAGAAATATTGTCAGTAATCCAAAGACATTGATCCTGGCCGAACTAAATCTAATTCAGTACAATTTTGAGACTGTTTCTAGTGAAAAAGTAAATCTAAAATCATATTGAATAAGATGTGTGCTGCTGGCCCTAGAACACTGTGTTAAGTATTATTCAAGGGAAGAGTGGTGTCATGATTTCTAGCAGGCATATCCCCCAGATTGTATTAGTTAGAAGCCTTGCACCCAACAGCAAGCAGTAAAGGAGGAAATACAGAAGATACTTAACCTCTGGAAGGCAGTGGTTCTGGCAGTTCATAAAGGAATCACAGAGTGACTGGACTAGCCCCACTCTCTGTTTTTACTAACTTGATGTTACTACAGGAATTTTGCAATAACTTTATAAAACAATTGTGTATCCAAATTTGATTCAAGTCCTATGACTAGAGTGGACATGTTACTAGAAAAGTTACATTCGAATGGCATCATATCTGTGCTGGACTTGATTAAAGGCCATTGACAAAGCCTGTTAACTCTGCCAGTGAAGGAAAAATGGAATTCTTCACACCTGACAGTGTTCTTCATTATAAGATGGTGTCATTTGGCCTTCATGGTGTGGAAGTGACATTTCAGATGCATATGGACAGGATTCTTGGACTTCACACCACATATGCAGCACCTTACCTTGACATTGTAGTTATTTTTCTGAATAACTATTCTGGATTCCCCATAATAGGCTGGTTTAACAACCACCCAGCCAAGTGTAAATTGGTTATGGCTGAAGCCTGCACCAAACAAAACGTTCATCAAACTGGCAAAAACAACACCACTGTAGTTAGGCTTGAAAAACTGGTAGAACCACAAGGTAAAATCCAAAGACTTTATTAGTGCTTTCGTCCGACCAACATGAACTTCTTCAGATAATCATGGCTGAAGCCTGGTATTTGGACTACATGATAGGAATGGAATAATAAAATTTCAGACAGGAAAAGTAAAAGCTGATTGAATTTGGCATTTAGCTACCACCAAAAGGCAAGTTAAGGCCTAAGGCTTTTTTGGGGTTGGCCTGCAGCTACCTGAGATTTATTCTAAACCTTGCCACTATAGCATCTTCTCTGGCTGATTTAACCAAGGGGTGGGCCCCCCTGAATGTCAAGTGAGTAGAAGAGACAGACCATACATTCAACAAGTAGAATATGATATGTTCTAAACACATTGTGTAAGCCTTGGACTTCCCTGATGTTTAGAATGCTCAAAGATGCCTCTAAAGTAGGCTTTTGGAGCAGTACTGGTATAAGTTATTGTAGAGGATGAGTATCCATTCTGATTTGTCAGTCAGACATATAATGCTGAGTGGAGGTATTTAGTGATTGAATGATAGTGTATGGCTAGTAATGGGATTTATTTACCCTTATGTGTTTTCTGTTGGGCAGATAATTTTTATTAGTTACAAGCCTTATACCCCTTTAATGGCTGTTCAGAGAGGCAGACAGTAATAATAAGTGTACCAGGTGGGCCTTATCACTACAGCAATGCTAGTTGAAAATAGTGCGCCTCCCAAGGTGACATCATCTGAATTTCACTAGGCTGTCCCAGACCTATATTGCATTGTAAGTCCTAGAAAAGATGGTTCTGTGCTAGAGGAGTCCGGTAATTTAGGGCTGCTTTCACATTTTTGGTAACTATGGGCAAGAGTGGGGAAGGTAGGAAAGCTCAAACTGAGCCCATGTTATACACTGTATGGTGTTTTCTTGGCTTCAGATACAAATTTACAGGCAAGAAGCTGGATGTCATGTGAGGGAACATGTATTTCAAGCCTTGGCTCAATAGATTTGTATTTGTGCCTACCTCTACTCTAACCATAGAGGGATTTTTTTAGGAGGCATCCCCAGCATCTTTACATGGCAGATGATGTCTTTGGCAGAATAGCTGCTATGCTTTAAAGGCAAATCCAATGAATGTTGCTCTGCCTGTGGAGTTTGTCTTGTGTGTGTGAAAATCTGTTAATCTTACCCTTCCTGTTGGTCTTTGACTGCTTATACTGCAATGGTGCTATTGGGAAATTTCTCTAAGCCTTGGGCATTCTGGGCCAGCTTTGAGAATCTCTTTTTGTGGACTGGGTTGCATGGGAACAAAGACATCCTGAGCTGTTATTTTCCACATAGCAGTAAGAACTATTTTAAAGATTGCATTTCATTTGTTTTGTTTTTCTCTCTGTTTTGTTAAATAAAGCATATTTTTGTTCACCTCCCCTTTTAAATAGACACCAGTCTTATCAGTGTTCATGATCCACCTTGAGTTTGAGTGTTTTTGTTGTGTTTATCAGTGGACTGAAATATAGTGTGTGTGTGTGTGTGTGTGTGTGTGTGTGTGTGTGTGTGTGTGTGTGTGTGTGTGTGTGTGTGTGTGTGTGTGTGTGTGTGTATGTATATAATATGTATGTATATATGAAAAACGTGTGCATATTTTCACCTAACATATACACATGAACACATTTTATTTATAATATACACACATTATATGCATCTATGTTGTAATGTTTGTTTACTGTTAACTCGATAGTCTGTACTTTTTTACATTATCCACTCTTTAGACATTGAAAAAATGTATATACTTTTACTGCAGCTATTTGTCGTCTAACCTTAAAAGCTGCTGTTTACTTATGTTTGTCCTTAACATTGTAGGTCATGGTTGAAAATGTTCACTTGTGATGAGCTCATATGGAAAAAATAAGTCTACACTATCCAGTTATTATCTTTTCCTGTGCATTTGACTTCCTTTTCTGCAAATTCCTGCCTTTGTGGAATGGGTAGCTACATCTTATTTGTTCTAAAAGCTTTTCTGTATGTGTGTCTGTTGCTTTGTAAATTGTGTCTTGATGGACCTTATTTCTACCTATAATACAATCCTGTTTCATTCAGGCATATATATTTTTAGAAAGGTTAAAGAAAATTGCTCCACTGAGCTACATTTCATTTTCATGTCAGTTCTATAATGTTGCAGCAATGTACTTCGTGATTCGGCAAATGAAGATCATCAGTTTCTGTTGTCAGAGTTAAAAGATTATAAGTTTTAGACATAAAATTAATTACAGAATGTACAACATACATGGTTGGCATGTTGCCACAGGTTTAGTTATATCCTTGCATTTATGTATTCCATATAAGTGGACAACAGTATAGGGAAGATATCTACTCAGAAGATTCATGCTAAGGATAATAGTGAGGTACAAAAAGCAGTGTCGATAGTTGCTTGTAAGTCCACAGCCGTGGATGCCTTTTTAATGCAGGTGCTCCACCATCTGGCACACCTCATTTTTAGAGAGAAAAAAAATTCCTGTCTTTGATCTAACAGTCCTTACCACTATCTTAACAGGCAATAGGTTGTCTGAGTCCCATAACTCCTCTAAGCTGAGGAACTAAAAAACAAACTGCATCCTGCAGCTATAATTTCTGTACCACACACAAAGCTCTGAAGCAATGCTTCATTCCTCACAGCAAAAGCAATGTTGGAATTCAATTCCGTACCAGTACTTAGAAATGCTGGCACACAAATGAATGCCTGTACTGCAGTACTGACTGATCAGCATCTGCAGATCACTCTTGCTACCACCTCATGCTAACTATGTTTCTGCAGACGTCCACATCACAGTTCACTCCTATAATGAGTGTCAGTGTTGATAATGACATATAATAGACCATTTATTTATTTGTTTACAGTTTGTTTTCCAGGATGGTCCTTTTGGGCCACGATGAGCCCGTTTTCAATGGAGTCCTTGGGAGAAAAGCTCCAGAGAAGTACAAAATACAAATACAAATAAGACAAATACAA
>NC_056732.1:107747313-107749813 GCF_019279795.1 Protopterus annectens | reverse complement strand
GAACTTAGAAATCCAGCTGGAGCTAAAGAGACTTGAGTTGGAGGCCAGGAATATGGAATTAGAAGCAGCCGAGTAATGAAGAGGCTACAAGCTGAGGGAAAGGAACAGCAGAGAAGGCATGAAACCGAAATGCTGACTCTTCGTCAGAGCCGAGGAAAATGAACAGCAGAGGAGGCATGAGAGGGAAATGCTGACTCTTCTTCTGAGCCATGGAGGCAATGGGAAAGGGAGTAACTGGACCCCAGAAGCACAAAAGGTCAGTAATTTTCTTCCACAGTTTAAAGAGGGGGATAATTTTGATAGCTTCATTCATATGTTTGAGTGGGTATGTAAACAGTATGAAGTTGACCAGGGGCTCTGGGTATGGTTCCTGACCCCCTTACTCCATGGTAAAGCTGTAACTTCTTTAGCAAAAATGCATGACACTGACTGTTTTGATTATACTGCTGAAAAAAGACATTTATTACAATGTTTTAAGCTAACACCTGAAATGTATAGGAAAATGTTTCGTGAGCATAGATGCAAGGCAGATGAAAATGTATGTGAATATGTTGTTGAACTGAGCACTTATTTTCATAGCTGGGTGAGTGGATGTCAGGTCACCCCTTTTGAAGGGCTGGCAGACCTTTTGGTAAGGGAACAAGTCCATAGCACTTTGCCTGAGGACATGAGGATCTGGTTATCTGATAGACAGTGGGCTACTTCAGAGGAGTTGGAGAAGATGGGAGACCTATTCCTAGCCAGCAGAAGGGGATCCCCAGTACTGCTCATGGGTCTAAAGGAACCCATTATGGGCAGCACAGACTGCCCCAATAGAATCTGCCAGTGGCAGGGGAAGCCACTAGTCCAGGTACACGTCCAGTAGCTAGGGTTAAATGTTTTGAATGCAACCAGTGGGGCCATATGGCATACAGGTGTCCACGGAGGCAAGGTGGGGAACAAAATGTGAAAGAGCCAGTAAGTGGGAAAGACAAAATGCCAACAATGTGTTGTCTTGAGACAACAGGGATATGGAACTACCATCCTGCAGATGTCCTGAGAGGGAAGGATTTGGTTGAGGCAGTACTATGCACTTATGTAGTTACATGGAGTAAGACTAGGAGACAAGAATGTGGGTCTGGTAGCCTGGGGGAGACCCAGGCAGACTGCATACTTTCAGCCAGGACTGCTGAGGTGGTTACTTCAGGGAGTGAGCTACGCTCTAGCAGTGAGACTGAATGTGAGCCACAGCTGCTTGTGGGTACTGATGTTCCCTTGGACAGGGTAACTGCAAAGGTAGAGGTGAGTAGTAGTACCCAGGCTGACAGTGAGGCACCACTGTCAGAGGATGCCAGACTTCCTGTGGAAGGGGAGCTGGGAAGGGTTACAAGGAGATACTTGAGACAAGCTCATCTCTCAGACCCTACATTGCAAGGCCTGAGGCAGGTAGCTAGGGAGGCACTTGATTTTCAAGGGAAGGGGGAATCTGTATACTGGAACAAAGGGTTAATGTACAGAGAGTGGACCCCTGAGGGAGGGCTAGAAGGTAAGAGAGTACTGCAGTTGGTAGTGCCTAGAGCTTACCGTCTGGCACTTCTAGCCATAGCTCATGATATTCCTTTTGCAGGTCATATGGACATAAAATGTACAAAGAGGCGTATTATGCAAAACTTCTATTGGCCTGGAATTTCCAGAGATGTAACAGGGTACTGCAGGACCTGTGAGCAGTGACAAAAGGTAGGCAAGGTAGGAGATAAGGTGAGAGCTCCTTTGATGCCTTAGTCTGTGATTGAGGAGCCATTTCAGAGGGTAGCTATGGATATTGTGGGTCCTCTGAGTACCCCAAGTTCCACAGGGAAAAAGTATATCCTAGTGATTGTAGATTATGCTACACAATACGCTGAGGCAGTGGCTTTGTCCTCCATTGAGGCCGAGAAGGTGGCAAATGCTTTGCTAGAGATTTTCAGCAGGGTAGGTTTCCCAAAGGAAATACTGTCTGACAGAGGTGCCAATTTCATGTTGACCTGCTGGCATGCCGGTGGAAGTCCTGTGGGGTGAAGCACATGAAGACCACCCCGTACCATCCCCAGACTAATGGTCTTGTTGAGAAGTTAAACTCTGCAATCAAGTCCATGCTACGGGCATTTGCAGATCACTTTAAGTGGGAGTGGGACAAATATTTGCCCCATCTGTTGTTTGCTTACAGAGAGTTTCCCCAGGAATCCACAGGTTTTTCACTCTTTGAGTTGCTGCATGGGCATAGAATGAGGAGACCTCTAGATTTAATTCAAGATGAGTGGGAAGGTGAGTGTGAGTCTGACAAGGAGTCTGTTGTGGCATTTGTCCTGAACCTCAGGACAAAGCTCAGGGAACTCATGGGCCTGGCCCAGGAGAACCTGGCAGAAGCCCAACAACAGAAGAATGTGTGGTATGACAGGAATGCCCAAACTAGAGAGTATGCTGTAGGGCAGCAGGTAATGGTTCTCATTCCTGTCAGACACAACAAGTTGCAAGCAGCTTG
>NC_056732.1:107604813-107739813 GCF_019279795.1 Protopterus annectens | reverse complement strand
TGCAGGCCAGGCTCATCAGGCTAATAGGGCAGTAGTTCCCAGGATCAGTGGTGACTCCCCTTTTGTGGAGTGGGATAACTATTGCTGTACGCCATTCATTGGGCACAAAGCTGATGTGAGGCTATGATTGAACATGGTGCTTAGGTGAGGAGCCATTTCGTTCTGAAGTTTGTGTAAAATGCAGCCTGGGATGTTGTCTGGTCCCATGGATGCTGTGTTTTTGGTTTTAGACAGTGCAGCTTTTACCTGCATAGATGTGATTACAGGGACTCTGCATTCTTCCTGTATAGATATGGGCCCTTTAGGGGGTGGGGGGGTAAAGTTAGCACTGAACCTATCTGCCAGGATGTTGGCAATATCAGATGGTTCTGTAATTTTTGTGCCGTTGTGCTGTAACTCAGAGCAGATCTGAGTGTTGCCATTGAGATTCTTGACATAGCTATAGAATGCTTTGTGGTTGTCCTTAGAATCAGTGGTGATTTTGTTTTCATAGCTAGCTTTGGAGGATCTTTTATGGGATCTCAGCTTCTTACTGAGGCTGACCAGGGAGCTCCTCCACTCAAGGGATTTTACTCTCTTTAGCAAAAGTTTCTTCCTTCTGTTGTACATTTTATTTATGGCAGGGGACCACCAGATCGGCTTCCTTTTTTTGGAGGATAGCGTCTTTGTTCTTTTTGGGATAGCACAATCCATGCACTTGTGTAAGTGCTTATAGAGTGCATTTGTGTAGGATTCAGCAGTCATAACTGTATTGTCCATCTGCATGGGTGCCATGAAGTTCACCATTTTTAAGCCAAATTCATGCTTCTTAAGACAGGAGAATTTTTTTACCGTGGTTTCCTTAATATTGGGGTGGGGGCAGGATGTGGATATCAAGAGATTAGCTTATGGTCAGATCGGACCAACGAAGAGTTGACTTCAGGTGTGGAACACCTGTCACTCATGTTGGTAATGACTAGGTCTAGGATATTGTTGCCCCTGGTGGGGTTGTGTATAAGTTGATCAAGGGCACTGGAGTTTATGAATTCCAGAAAGCGTTGTGTGAAGGAGTTGGTGCACTAGTAGTTTTCCCAGTTAATGGTGGGGTAGTTGAAATCACCCATTATTAGGGCGTTTGGTTTAACCATAATATTTTCCATTACATTAAGAAAAGAGGCGTGGGATGCCTGGGGCAGGGTGGGGGATCTGTAGCAAGCTACAATTTGGATTGCGGTTTTGCCCATAGTTAGTTGCACTTGGATAACTTCGGATGCATTATGCTGAGCAACTAGCCTGGAGGTGTGGATATCCTTAATGAATATGGACACACCTCCGCCTTTGGTGTTCCGGTCCAGGTTACATGGTCGAAAAGTGTGGTATGAGTTATAGCCTGGTAGTGCAGGGGTGCTCTCTGGAGCCTTGAACCAGGTGTCAGTCATTGCACAGATATCGATGTTCTCCATTTTAAGGAGTGCCTCGAGTGAGTGCGTTTAAGATTTTGACTTCAAGCATCGAGTAGCATTGCCCTCAGTTTTTGCTTGCCTATTCCTGTTACGGTGGTAAATTTGTCATTTGAACCTTGTCTAAAAAAAGCACTATAGGGTGGCAAGAGCCTTAGCCAGTATCCGGAATCCCAGGGAGAACAGGTGCAGGCCGTCTCTGACAAAGCATCGTGGTCTGTTGACCATGTCCTCCCAAGCAGACAGATTCTGGATCCCCTTAGAATGACACCGGAAGCTTGGCCAATTGTTGAAATCAATCATTTTGTCCTTGTACTGCGGAATCATTCTGGGCGATGACAGAATGCTACTCAGGGCTAGGGTCATACCTGCCTGGGCTCCAAGATCGGAGAGCTCTTCCATGTCTCTTTTCATGTAGTTCAGGGAGGTACGTCTCAAGTCGTTCACACCAACATGGACAGTGAAAGAGTCATATTTGTACTTGTTGTAGAGTGACCTGAGTGTGTGGGTTATGTGGTGGATCCTGGCACCCGACAGGTAGCTGACGGTAATCTTCTCCTTGTTTAGCCTAGTGAGTGGGACATCAGTGTGCCTGACTATAGAGTCACGTATGACTAGTGTGTTGGATATGTTGTTTTGCCTTATTGGTTGTGGCTGAGTGGCACACTGAGTCTGTGGGCTATGTGTCATTTGGGTTGTGTGGGGGGGTGGAAGTTGCTTGCGTTTATGCTTAGGAGGTCTCTGTTGCTTGGGAAGATTATTATTGAGAGCCTCCATGAATGTTTTTCTGTTTCTATGTGTGGATTTTGGTGGTGTAGATTTAGTGAGACTATGTGACGTGTGGTGTGGTGCAAGTGTTTACCTTCTCCTCTTGAATATCAAGTTCAGTCTTGGTTGGAGAGAGCTTTACCTCCAGTTTGGCTAGATAAGTGCATCTCTCACAGGTTGTAGTGTTGGGTGGTAGGAGGAGAGGCTTGTCTGTGTACATGAGGCAATTTCTACATTGCCCCAAGATGCAAAGATTCATCAGATAGATAGAAGAGAATACTTGGAGCTGACCCTTGGACATGCCTGAATAAAAAAACAGTTTTCTGCTAGATAAGTGAGGAAAGTGAGTACAAGAGCTGTTTTTCTCTAAGCAAGTGAGGAAAGTAACTGCAAAATTTGTTTTTTCCTCTAGGTAATGAGGATGGTTGAGTGCTATAGTAATTAGTAGCATATTTAGTGTTTACAACAAATTTTGAACAAGTACTGAGCACAAATAAGCAAATTCAAGTGCTAAAACTAAGAATCTGTATCTGCACTAGACTAGTTACAGGAAAGAAATAAGTGCAAATGCAGGCTTTCAAATCAGAAAGTTGAGAGAGATGGAAAAGATTGCCTAGATGGCCAATAACTACAATTTCTGGGCCAGAACCAGTCCTTGTGTGGTAGACAGGTTACCTAGTGCTTACCACTCCCACTGACAAGCTGGAAGGCTTCTCTCCAACAAAGAAAGGCTTGGGTGGGGGGTGCTCAGAAGCTTACATACAGTCCTGGATGCAGCAAATCTGTATCTGGACTACACTAGTTACAGGAACGGTAGGAAACAGCCTTACAGTTTTTTTTTTTTTTTTTTTTTTTTGTTTTTTTTTTTACAGAAAAGTAACCAAAACAGCAGTAAAAACAATTCAAATGCAGTGCAAGCTAGCACACTTGAGTATGTAGCAATATTAGACCAAACACAGTTCAAAAAATGCAATTAAATTAAAAATGACTAAAAACAAGTGCAGAAAGAGTTTATTAGGTAGAATGTGGTAAACAGATGGGACTGGGGAGAGTGTTCCAGATCAAATCTACCATGGGGCAGGCAACTGCAAAAGCCACTAAATTTGAACAACAAACCAGAAATAGGGAGGGTGAGTGGGACAAAACACTTTCAGCGGAGATCTGAACAACTATACAGTGAATCAAAAATAACAGTGCACAACTCTGAATAAAATTAGTCCAGCAACAGTTTACAGTACACAATTCTGAAGAACCAAAAAATATACTTAGCTGTGTATATTTCTAGATAGTTTGAAAAGAGCTCTGTTAGACACGGGTTCCAGCAATGATATGCAGTCTGTTAACTAACAGGGTCTATTATTTCTTCAAACATTCCACTTCACCCAACTTATACACTCATCCACCAGACCAAACAAAGGGACTGAAAATGGACCCATCGTAGACTGATCCTTGTCTGAAGCCCTAACAAAATAACCTCAGCAAGAATACTACCCAACACATTCAGTGGTCATCTCCTAGGTTTTATCATCAGACCATCCCCTCCCAATCATCGCCAGCATCAATATAAACAAACAAGTATCCTGTCCTCATTTAACTCTATAAACTTTAACAACATTCTACAAATCTATTAACTGTTACCCGCTAAAAACCCTCCCACTAGATGAAGCAGTTGAATACTTCAATAACACCTTCATGAATACACTAAGTAGCCTTGCACCTCTATGATTACAGAGAATAAAACATAACCACGCCCCTTGGGTATGCAAATCCACTTGACTTATCATGCATACTATAGACAAAATATGGAAGTTATGGCAAACCCAGAAAATTATTTCAGACATACAAAAACACAAAGAACTTCACAACCATGTAAAAAGAGTAGTAAACAAAGATAAAAAAGAATATTTACAAAAATTACAGTCTACCACCAACAGAACCCAAAGATAATCTGGAGCTCCATTACCTCACTTCTTAACCCCGGCAAAAAAAAACAATCCTTGACCTTATCCTGAAAAAATTCCAGAAGACATAGATTCCTTTTTCAACTACTTCTTCATAAACTTCATAGCTGACATCAGTGCAAAATTCTCCCGGACAAATCTTGGCACACCCATCCATTTATCATCACTCACACCCCCTGCCCAATTCGCACCCAATCCTCAGAGGAACCCATTACACACCCTTATTTTTCCTTCTCCCTAAATCCCACCATAAAACGACTATTGCTAAAATTAAAACCCTGCTCCAAAGCCCTAGACAGTCTTCCCACAGATTACCTGAAAATACTGTAGCTGCTGACAGTATCTCATAGCCTATAAGCATACTTATAAACAGATCCATTCTGGAGTCCAAAATTCCCTTTGCCTGGAAAGACACCTTTATCCTCCCTCTTCACAAAGGTGGCAATAACACAGACATCACTAACTTTCGTTCCATAGCCATTCTCTCCCCAATCTCCAAAATCCTTGAAAAATGCATCGGTTCACAACTTCTCAACTACCTTCTGGACAACCATTTACTATCTCCAACACAGCATGGCTTTAGACCTGGCCATAGTAAGACAACTGCTCATTTAAGGATACAGTAAATAGAGCCCACAACTCTGGAAAAATAAGTCTCAGCCCTATTCCTTGACCTCTCCAAAGCTTTTGATACCATCCCTCACCCTCTTCTCCTCTCCCATCTCTCTAACCTCCATCTGCCCCCCCCCAACTCTAAAGTGGTTTTTCAGTTACTTAAATCAAAGACAACAGGCTATTAGATGGCAAAATGTCTTATCTGCTTTCCTTAATATCTCCTCTGGCGTCCCCCAAGGTTCCATACTTGGACCAATCCTATTTAGTATATTCATAAACAACTTCACCTCAACCCTATCTCAAGGTACCATAATTTAGTGCACAGATAAGTCCATCATCATCTGTTCTGCCAAATCTATCTCAGAATTATTTATTCTGACTCAAAAAGCCTTCTCCTCAACTGAAACCTGGATGCATAACAACCACCTTGCCCTAAATCCAAAAAAATCTAAATTCATACTCTTCACCCCTAAAAATCAACCCCTTAAACAAATCAGAGTTTTCCATATTCTCTCTTGATAAATCACTAACAGAGGTTGTTACCCACACAAAACTTCTCGGGGTCACTATTGATGAACATATGAAATTTGACCTTTATATACAACAAAATATCCAGAAAACACACTTTAAACTAGGTACCCTCTATAGGCAGAATCACTTCCTAAGTCCATCCACAAGAATAACCCTAGCCACAGCATACCTTTTGCCTTTTCTCCTCTGCAGTGCCCCTCTACTCACTAATTTACAAAACTTCTCCAAACACAACTTAAGTCTTGCTACAACAAAACTGGCAAATTCGCAGCCAAATCCAAATACTCCACCCATCACTGCACTGTTCTTCATTCAGTAAATTGGCTAGAACAACAAACTACCTCTACTACCTGCAGCTAGCCACAGCTGATAAAATACTCTTCAGACCCCAGGACTGTCCTGCCCTAAGCTCAACTTTCAACCACTACCACCCAAATAGGTCACTTAGATCAGGGGATCAGAAACTACTACAGGTCCATAATCAACAAATGTAAAATAAATAAATAAAATAAACCTAATCTTCCTCCTTAAGATACTTTACTCTCACTCAATAACTAAGAATTGGAATGCCTTGCCTCTAACCATTAGATCAGTTCAAAACCCCTCACATTTTAAAATTTCCCTCCATTCTCACCTTTCCTCATGCTGGAAATGTGCTTGCACCAAGCCCCCATAATATATCCACCCCACATCTTATCCCCATAGTCACCTGTATTTAGAACTCATACTAAGAAATATGCCATGCAACAGCTCATACTGATTGTACAAAATTGTAACTCTATGAAAATTGTCATGTTTTAAAACTTGTATTTACTACTCATTTGTTATTCGTTGTAATGTATTTACAAATTCATTGTAATTTTTGACTTTTTTGTAACTTTAAATTGTTATCTTTTCTATCGTGGAACTTTTCTTCACAGGCCTCCACTGAAAATGGGTTCTGTTGGCCCAGTGGACTATCCCGGTAAACACAAGCAAATAAATAAATATGTATCTATAGATAAATAGATATTTATATGAATATTATAGTTACTAACTGCCAATTGAACTTGCATTGTTATAACTTTTTAACTGTTTAAAAAAAACAAAATGCTACCCTGGAACTCAACAAGGCCTTTCCTTAGAAAGTTTCTGCCTTTTAATTTCTCCAACTCTTTTGAGTTTCTAATACATGACAGGAGTGGACTCCATTCCTAAGTCAAAGTCTGTTTAAAGTTCATGGAATTAGTATTGTCTCCGTCATTAATGTCCATCAGAAGTACCCTTCGCAGCACCAACAATGTGCCCAGTAATGACTCCTGCAATTCATACAAAGTTGCATGTATTGGCAACATATCTAAATATGATAGTAGATTCTTTTTTACAAGACCCATTGCTCCTACTACTATTGGAAATGTCTGGGTATCTTTCTATCACATTGCTCTCATTTCTGCCTGCAAATCCTGATGTTTTATGACTTTGTCTCTCTCTGTAGGTAAGACACTGTACTCACTGGGTGTTGTGATTTCAATGATCAATGCTACTTTTGTCTTCTTTTCCTGGACCATTACATTTGGTTCTCTAGTGTCTGTCTTACTGTTGGTAATGGATGATCCCATGTAATGTAGACTTCATCATTTTCTATGATGCTTTGTGGCTCATCTTTCCAGTGTTTTTCAGCCACTTCAGTACCATAATGTTTGCACAATCCCCAGTGCAACAGGCTTGCCAGATTATTATGCCTTTCAGTATACAGTTCTTCTTCCATTAATATGTCACAACCAGCAATGAGGTGTGCAACTGTTTCCAATTCTGTTTTACAAAACCTACATTTGTCTGTTTCTCTTGAAAGCTCAATAGACTTGGCCTATGTACACATTGATTTACAATCTTGTACCACCAGTATTAACCTTTCATCTCTTGGTTTGAATTTGCCTCTCATTAACAATTCCTGTGTTCGTTCCTGATCAACATGAGGATCTTCCAGAAGTTTTCTATACTTGTAACTACATTTATGCATTTTCCACATTTCTTGCCTTCTCATCTGGTCTTTCACCTTGTATTCTTTCTTTTGTTTTTTGGCACATTCAGTTGCTGCCTGATTTTTATCTACTTCTGGTTTGATTTCCCTTCCTGATTGACGCTGATATGCGTCTGCTAGACTAAGCAGGGAAGCCATCTTAGATTTATTCTCCTCTTGCTTCAAAACTTTCACTGCATTTGGGCCTTGTGAGGTCAGCAGATATAGGTGGAGTCCCATGATTGCTGATCTATACAGGTAATCAGTTTCAAGGAGGCCCATACTTCTTTCAGAACAAGGAATGTATGTATTCTTTTTATGCACTGATTTTTATAAAGCATTTAATGAGCATGAAGCATCCTTGTTTTCCTAACTAATGTATCCAACACATTTTGGGGGTGGTCAATCACTCCAAAACTGTAAGTTCGGACAAGAAGAGCAAATTGGTGTATAGCGTGGATTTTGTTCCTGTATGCCGATGCTGTTTTCAGGGTTAATTTAAGCCTTCTAAAGTATTCCTTACTACGTTTTATTCACATTTGCTCATGTTTTATTGTTGATTCTTCATCAATTCCCAAATATTTATACACACTCTGTTGCTCCACTACTCTTATATCACATTTTGTCCCAAACTAATGTTTTCTTGATGCTGCAGTCTGCCTGCTTTAAAGGTTCCTTTTGCACATTTATCAAGACCAAATGACATTCTTATATCATCTGAAAAAGTTTTGACAACATTCAGTTGTGCTGTCATTTCCTCATCTGATGAGCTATACAGTTTTAAATCATTGACAGAGAGAAGATGAAAAGTCTTTATACTTGTTTTCTAGGAGCCAAATTCTAGCCATGATCTAAGATGTTAAGTAGACAGCTTAACGGGTTAAGCATAAGGCAGAACAGCAGCAGTGACAGAGAGTCACCCTGGAATATCCCTGTTTGAGTTTTTGTCCCTGCAATAATAATTTGTCATTATCATGGCTTAATTGCAAAGTGGTTTGCCACTATTTCATGGTCACTATAACTTGGTCAGTCAGTGTAGGGTGTATCTTATACATTTTTAAGCACTCTTTTATCCATGAGTGTGGGATACTGCCAAATGCTTTTTTGTAGTCTATCCATGCCATACATAGACTCTTCCCCTTTTTACAGTTCTCCACTATGACTTTATTTAACAACATGATCCTTAGCTCCATATTACTTTCTTTTATTGCCCCTTTGTACTATTGCCATAATTGAGTTTTTTTCTCAATGACTATAAACTCTGTCACTGGTTTCTGCAGCATAGTAAACCTGAGTGACCCCGAGACTGCTTGGCCACTATGGCTTAACTCTGGAAGTGGTTTTAGGATGAAGAGTGGTCTGTCTAATGAATCCAACTACAAATGCAGTTGTCCAGAGGCTCAGCTAATGCATATTAGCCATGTGTGGTCCCCAGAAGTAGTCCTGGTAGCAGAATAGCTCAGCAGAGAGATAGAATTGAATATGTAGTCCTCTGATGGCATAGAGCCATTCAAACATAATATATCGTTATGGTTTATGCTGTGACTAGAGATAGGTACTGTGCAACTGTAGAGGTCTGTGTGTATATAGTTTATTGGCTGTTTGGGCGGTTTTCCATCTCTTTCAACTTTCTGGTTTAAAAGCCCACATTTGTGCTTGTTTCCCACCTTTCCTGTAACTAGTCTAGTCCACATACAGATATGCTGTATCCAGGACTGTTTGCAGGCTTCTGAGCGGTGCCAAAACATCTGCTCTTCAATTTTTCCCTTAGATCTGCTAGTTCTCTCCTCTCCTGCACTTTTACTAGCTTATTAGTCTATCACTTTACCAGACTTCTTGTAGCAATTATTGTAGCACAAAAGTGCTACCAGCACTAAACGTTCTACAAGGAAACAGCTGCAGTACTTATTAATGCCCATCCCTCCAGGCATGTCTAAAGATCAGTTCCTTGTGCTTTCTCCTATTAAACTGGTGAACATGGGCATCCTGAGGCAATGTAGCAACTGCCTCATGTATACTGACAACCCTCTCCTCTTACCTCCCAACACTCAGACTTGTGAGAGATGCACTTACATATCCAAATTGGAAACCACGCACTCTCCAACCAAGACCGGAATAGCTGGTCAAGAGGAGAAAGTCAAGACTTGCACCACATGACATGGAATGCATAGCCCTCCAGAACACACACAAGCACTGCCTTCACATAAAAACACAAGCCACACAGCCACCTTCATGGAGGCTCTCAATAAAAGTCTACCCAAACAGCAGAGACCTCCAAGGAAGAAATGCACTCCACCACCACAACACAATGCTAATCACAAGACACATAACTATCCTAAAGAGTGTACCAATCAACCAAAGTCCCTAAGGCAAAATAGTATGCCCAATACATTAGTCATAGGTGACTCGATAGTGAGATATACTGATGTCCCACTCACTAGGTTGAATAAGGAGAAAGTAACAGTCAGCGGCCTGTCAGGTGCCAGGATCCACCACATAACACATGCACTCAGGTCCCTCAGCAACAGGTACAAACATGTCTCTGTCATTGTACATGTGGGTGTGAATGACCTGAGACATACCTCCCTGGACTACATGAAAAGAGACATGGAGGAGCCCTTGGATTATGTAGCCCAGGCGGGTATGATCCTAGCCCTGAGCAGCCTCCTACCATCACCCAGAATGATACCACAGTACAAGCAGAAAATGATTGATTTCAACAATTGACTAAGTTTCTGGTGTCATTCTAAGGGGATCCAGTATCCGTCTGCCTGGGATGACATGATTGACAGACCTCGGTGCTTTGCCAGAGATGGCCTGCATCTGTCACCCCTGTGCTTCCGGATACTGGCCAAGGCTCTTGCCACCCCTATAGTGCCTTTTTTAGGCAGTGTTCCAAAGACCAAATTACCACCGTAACAGCTACAAACAAATGTAATCTGAGGGTCATGCTGCTTAGTGCTAGAAGTCTAAATCTCAAAATGCACTCACTTGAAGCACTCCTTAAAATGGAGAACATTAACATTTGTGTTGTAACAGAGACCTAGTTCAAAGCAACAGAAAGCACCCCTCCACTACCAGGCTATAACTCATTCCACAACTTTCGGCCCCAGAACTTGGGCCAAAGCTCCAAAGGCAGTGGTGTTTCCATATTCATAAAGGATGTGCACACCTCCAGACTGTTAGCCCAACATAATGCATTAGAGATACTTCAAGTGCAGCTAACATTGGATAAGACAGTGATTCATGTCATAGCCTGCTATAGTTCCCCCAACCATGTCCCAAGACTCATACTTCATGTTTCTAAGCACCCTGGAGAACATTAGGGTCCAATCTAACACTCTCATACTGGGTGACTTCAACTACCCCTCTATTAACTGGAAAGCTACTCATGTACCAATACACTTGCCCAACGTTTCCTGGAATTCATTAATTCCAATGTCCTGGATCAGCTCATTCTTACCCCCGCTAGACCTAGCAACATCCTTGACCTGGTCATTTCTAACATGGGTGACCATTGCTCTACACCAATAGTCAACTCCTCCCTGGTTAGATCCAACCACAAACTAATCATCTTGGACATCCACCCCCCCCCCCCCGCAAAGGTAACCACCATGAAAAACTTCTTCAAAGTTAACTTTGGGCTCCTAAAAAGAGAGGTGGCTAACTTCACGACACAAATGCAAATGGAGAATAGTTGCATGACTGCTGAATCATGCACCAATACACTGTACAAACACGTACACAAATGCATGGATCTCACCATACCCAATAGAACCAAAATGCTCTCCAAAAAAAGGAAACCAATCTGGTCGTCCACTGCCATAAACAAACTCTACAACAGAAGGAGGAAACTGATGTGGAATAAGGTGAAGTCCCAAGACTGGACAAACTCCCTTATAAGCTTCAACAAAAAGTTGAGATCCCTCATCCAATCCTCTAAAGCTAGCTATGAAAACAGAATTGCAGCAGGTAGTAAAGACAACTACAAGACCTTCTGTAGTTATGTAAAGAATCTCCACAGCAATACCCAGATTCGCTCTGAGCTACTGCACAATGGTACCTCCTATACCGACAGATATTGCCAATATACTGGTCGATAGATTCAATGCCAACTTTACCCCTCTCTCCCCCACCAAAGGACCAATTACAATACCAGTAGATTGCCATGCACCCAGTATTACTGCTGCACAGGTTAAAAAATCACTGTCCAAGGCCAAGAATACAGCTTCTATGGGACATGACAATATCCCTGGCTATGTTCTACAGAACTACAGAGTGAACTGGCACCTCACCTGTGTGCTCTGTTCAGTCACAGCCTCACCTCAGGCTTTGTACCTACCGAATGGCACACTGCTACAGTCATCCCTCTCCATAAAGGAGGAGTGACTACAGACCCTGGAAACTATCATTATTATTATTATTATCCTTGTTAGCCTGATGAGTCTGATATGCAAATCTATGGAATGCATCATCATGGCCCTAATAAACAAGGATATAGGGAATCTCCAAACTCTGGATCCTACACAGTTGGGTTTTGTGACGGGTAGATCATGCCTGCTCAACCTGGTCGACTTCTTTGAGTCAGTCACCAGAGCTGTGGATGAAGGCAAGGTGGTTCATACAGCCAACCTTGATCTGGCCAAGGCCTTTGATACCATTCCCCACTCAGGAATCATAGAAAAACGCACTAAGCTAGGCATCAACCCCAATATCACTAGGTGGGTTGCAAAGTGACTCACAGATAGAACACACAGCGTGAAAGTAACTGAATCCAATTCAAACTGCCAACTAGTCATGAGTGGAGTCCCACAGGGTTCAGTCTTGGGTCCTCTCCTGTTTGGTATCTACTTCTCTGAAGCCCATGCCAACACGAAGGGACAATGGCTGACAAAGTTTGCAGATGATTGCAAATTGGGAGCTATTATTAACTCCCCAAGTGATGTTGACATCCAACAGAAAGGCCTCACCGAGACCAACAACTGGTGTCAGAACCATGGCCTTAAGCTCATTGCCAAAAAGATGTGCTGTCATCCCCTTTGGGAAAAACCCAGTTCCCATGAACTACCACATCGATGGTAGTCCACTGAACACCAAAGGCATTATAAGTGATCTGGTATCACAGGTTGACAGCAACCTCTCTTTTGACCACCACATTGCCACTGTGGTCAGAAAGTCCTATGTGGCACATCTCATTACTAAGGGTTTTGCATCCAGGAAGAAAGAGGTCATTGTCTCTCTCTACTCTTCCCTCATTAGACCAATCATTGAGAACAATGACCCATTTGGCATGTACTGCAAGAGACACCTGCAACAACTGGAGAGGCCACAAAAGTACCTCACATAGAGGATCCTGGGCCTTAAACACTTGTCCTATATGGACAGACTAAAAAAAAACTCCAACTGTTCTCTGTCTCAAATCGGCTACTTAGAGGCAATCTCTGCTTGACTTACAAAGCCGTGTCTGACCCAGCTGTGTTAGAAATGCTACATCTAAAGAAATCACAATCCCTCCGCACCACACTCTCCAGAGACCACAACCTCATTACCACAATCAACAGAACAAGCTGAAGGGATGGGTTCATAACCCAGAGACTGCCCATGCTATGATGTAGACTTCCCATATATTTCAAACAGAGCACCTCACTGGCCCTTTTCAAGAGAAATCTTGATGAGTGAATGGTTAATAGAAAATTCACCCCGGGGATCACTCCAGTGACTCTACTCGACACAGGCACGGGGAGCTAAGGTTGGGTGGCACGATGCCAGGGTAATCCTATGGGCTAGGCTTGTAAAGGCTTCAGGACCATTAGCCTAGTACACACCTATGAACCTATGACCCTGTGAACCTATATGTATAGAATTATGTGTGTATTTTGTAGGGGAATGAATGTGGCTGAATAGATATGCTTGTGTGTGTGTGTGTGTGTGTGTGTGTGTGTGTGTGTGTGTGTGTGTGTGTGTGTGTGTGTGTATGTATATATATATATATATATATATATATATATATGTATATGTATGTGTGTGTGTGTGTATGTATATATACACAGGCATACATTTATATGTTAGGTGGAGCCTATGGGGCACAATGTGTGGCTAGTGCAGCGAACATTAGTACAGTCAGGTCTAATAGCAGTGTTCAATTCTGAGACATTGTATTTAGCTGTTAATAAGGTGCTAATTGAAACATCTTTACCTTGTCTTTGAATCATGGAATCTGATTAGCACACTAATTGTCATACCTGCAAAATATGTCTGCACCCTGAAGATGTTTTTTTGTGTTTCCTGTCGTACATTTTAAACAACTGTTGTGCAACTTTAAAATTTTTCAGCTATGCGGAACTTTGTTATAACATTTTGAGAGCAGTTATTTTAGAGACCCTTATGTCAAATGGTTGCGTCTTTGCTCAATTCCATTCATAAATATTGTTTCACAGTCATTTTTGTAATTCACATTCTAGATTCGAGTTGCACAAATTCAGTCTTATGGTGTAAATGTTGGTGATTCTCCATAGATAGTATGTGAACACCTAAGCTCAGAATATTAGCTTTTGGAAGAGTTGCATTTCTGGAAAAGTTACTTTTGTTGAAAGAAAAAAAAATAGTCTGTGTTGTATTTAGTTCATAGTGGAGTCACTGGGCTTACATTTTTGAAGGTTTTCATTTAATTTTTATTTATTCTTCATTAGAGAAATCTTGAAGTTGATTGTAGAATCGTTTTCCACTGCAGTTCAGAGTTGGATTAGATTTAGAGGTAAGAAAAACAATGGCTGCCAGTGGTATTTCTAGGCTGTGAGAGAGAGACAGAAAATAGACTTGATGATCTGTGACATTTGGGGCCCTTGCACTGGGACCCGTTATTTAATTGCTGCTTATTCTCCACCTAATTTCATATCTGTATTGTGGTTACCAGCTACCATAATAATGCTGGAAGAGAAGGCTTTCTGCCATATTCCTGTCATGGCCCTGAGTCACTTAAAATGCCTTTTTGCTTTCTGTGGGACATGTACACCAGCCATACATACATTAGTTCATCCATTTTTAGTTTTGTCAACAGTGGTTGCACTTTTAGCCTTTGCTGAAGGAATAAGGCAGGTTATAGGCTGGTCAGTTACCTCATGGTCTGGCACGTGGCCCTTAAGATGTGAGTTAAGCCCTGTTCAGTCAAAGTGCAAATGGGATAGAGCTAGCTACGACAGCAGACAGTGGTTTCATAGGATATTACTAGGTTAATGGCTTAAGAGCCCTTACAAGCCTAGCAAATGTAACCCGATTTTACCCAATATATGGCTCCAAAGGGCAAGAGAATGCCATGGATTTGTGCCTATGCCTTGAGTTTATTACAGATTTCCCCTGTCCGTAAGAGACTTGGGCACTAACCCAGGTGTGAATTTGCAAATCCCCACTCATTGATCCAAATTGTGTTTGAAGAGGGCCAGGGAAGGGCTGTGTTTAATGTGAATCAGAAGCCTGCTGCAAAAAAAGGCAGGTCTCTGAGACACATATCTGTCTGTCCAGCATGTTTTGTTTGAATTGCTGACTTAAGTTTAAATCCGTAGATCGGATGACCCTCATGCTGTTTGACTTGTGGATGTGTAGCAGCTCCATTAAAGCTGGATTTGTGGGTGTCTTGTAGTTCAGGAGTAGGTCACCTGTTAGTAGTTGGTACGGGAGAGTGTAAAGGGATAGGACTTTTAGTCTTTTTGCATAGAACATGTTGTTTACACCCTTTATTTTCTTTGTTAGGAACCTCTGAGGTTACTCTCGCAGCTGTAAGTGCCTAGTCAAGTACATACCAAATGGTGCATTGTACTTGATTATTGGTCTAATGTGGACTGAGTACAGAGGGACTACACTGGATTTGGAAGCAATACCTTTAGTTATAAGTTGTACCACATAAAAGGACTTCTTCACCACTGTGGACGCATGTCTGTCAAAGTTCAGGCTACTCTCTATCTGCTCTCTCACTTCTGATTCTACTCTTAGGGTGTGCTGTTGATATTGCAATTTGCAGGGCTATTTGACTTTCCCAAAGGGTATGATAATGCATTTTTTCACATTTAGTTTAGGCCGTGGTTCTGTCACTAATCGTTTGTCTGATCTAGACTTTCCTGAAGGATTATTTACATCATTGGGAGATTCAGTAATTGCCTCCAGCTTGCAGTCATTGGCAAATTTTGCAAGCTAGCACTATATATATTTTTAAACAGAGGCTAATATTAAATGTGGCTTTCACATGTTCGTGTTTACTCTTTTCATTTTGTTCTTAATATGACTTTCTCCTGCTAATCACAAAACTTAACACATCCCATGTTGATTATATGTGAAATGTTAGATGCTTTTAATGGCAGTGAATTCTTGTTTTCCTCATTGAATTACTTGGTGTTATCAAATTTCGTGTGTGTGTGTGTGTGTGTGTGTGTGTGTGTGTGTGTGTGTGTGTGTGTGTGTGTGTGTGTGCCCGCATGTTTGTATATGCACAGGTTTGCATAGGTGTGTTTGTCATTAACTAGAAGCTCTTTGTAGCTGGCTTCCTGCTTTGTCAGCACGGTTACCCTTGGCATTGAAAATAATATAATTAATTTACAGATGGTAAGAGGCACCAGGTGCATTCATAGTCAGGTTAATAATAAGCAAATTGAATAGCTCTGGGCCTAAACAAAGACCACTAAGGAACATTCTAGTGACACAGCTGCTGATTCAAAGCCATACATGGTTGCAGTTTGTTCCTCTCAAACATAGTAGTCTTTGATCTTCAGAATCTCAGTCCCTGGTCCCAAATAAGTGAATTACACAAAGGTGACCTAAGTTTTTGGAACGAAGCATGCTCAGTAAATCCATAAATTCTTTTGCCACTTGTCTCGTATAACTAAGCTTCCCATTAGTTGTAATCACTGTCTGATCTGAACCAGGACTGTAGTCTACATGAAAACCAGACTGACAATTTGTTCATGTATTAACCTTTCATTATAGTTCTTTAATCTGGTGGCAGACTATCCCTTAACATTCATTACATATCTTGGGCAAGAGTAAAATGGGTTTGTCAGTTTACAAATAGTAATGGTTTTATGTTTGTACATGCTGTAGATATTTATGCTTTTTCTAACTCTTAGGGATATTTTTAGTGTTTAAATGAAATACTTCCCAAGAAATGCTTATAAAGAAGAAAAATCAAAATATTTTGTTGCACTTAGTAGCAAAAGCATATTGTGCCATTGCTGCATTTCCATTATTGGAGGTTACTGTGACCAGGGAAATATATCATACATCACACAAGTCTCTGCTTTTATTACTGCTGCATGTATTTTTTTATTTTACCTTTTGACCTTTATTTTGTGTAGCATATCAGTATGGATTCATAACTGATGTAGGCTGTTTTTTGTGGGCCACTCTGTTTTTCACTGTAAGTGATTTCATATTTGTTGTAATCTCCCGATACAGTGTCTGTGTAATAAAATAACTGAAGCATTTGGTTATAAATTCTTTTCATGTATATAATGTTGCATTTTTAGCTGGAATGCACGAAGTGCTCCAGAAAGTCCTAACATTTTACTTGTCTAGTGGGAATGCAGCATTGTTGTTAGACTCTAACCTTTTTACCATATATCTTTTATTGTTTCAACAACTGACATATATACTGTTGTGAGACAGAACACATAGTGCCTTCTTTCTCTAAACACTGCTTTATAGGTTCGTAGGCTCATTTGTAAGTAGTAGTCTTGCTGGCCTCGCAGGCCATATCAAGCCTAGCCAATTCCCTCTTTATGCTCAAATTAACCTATCCCATTTGGTTAGAAATTGGCCTTATGCATCCAATGGTCGATGATTATATATTACCCCTTAATGATTAAAACTAGGATCATACCACATACAGTTTGAGGGGACCCATGCATGGGATAAATCATTCAGGAGCTGTCTCTGTCCATTAGTAGTATAGGGGGCAGTTCTGGGGTAAAATTTTCTTTTTACCAACCATAGATCCAAGTTGTACTTCAATATGGGCAGGGATAAATTTGCTTTATGTGGAAAGGGAGACGGTTTCAGAGCAGTGGTACCTCTAAACTGCTCTGTTGATGTTGCAGAAGAGGTTTATATTCCTAGACTTGAGTGTAGTTTCTGATACAGTTTGACTAGCTGATGTGCAGTAAATCCATCAGTACTGGGTCAGAGGATGCCTTGTATGCCAGACACAACTAACCTCTTAGCAGTTTGTAAGACGCCAAATATAGTGACAGGGCTTTGGAGTTTGTCTTTGTAAGACTTATTGTTTAGTCCTTGTATCCTTTTAGTAAGGTATCTCTTTAGGCATTCCTGTTGTTACATGAGTCTGGACAGATACATGCCTAAGGGGGCATTGTATTCAATGATGGGCCTAACAAGGACTGAGTAAAGGGGTCAATGACATCCCTAGTTTTAGAACCGATACCTTTGTTTATAAACTGTGCAATATGGAAGGACGTTCTTCCAGAAATGGACACATATTGGTAAAAAGTTAGGTCACTGTCCACATAAGTTTCCAAATCCCTAACAACTGGGTCATCCTGAACAACTGGGTCTTTCATGGTGTTAATGCTGTGCACATGTTCATTTGCTACTAGGATACCACAGTACATTTGTAGATAATAGCAGCCGGAATTTCCACTGCTTAAAATCATTTTGAAGATGAGAAACCATCTTCAGTTTCCCAAGGGTTCCTTTTTCTTAAAATCTTATGCTGGCAACTAAAATTATGAGCCACAAAGTTAGAGAGTGAACTGCAAAGCTGCAGCAGTAAGTATGTTCTTGCTTTTTTGCATACCTCTCAACTGTGCTGATTTTTTCCTTGTACTTCTTGTCTGTTACTCATAAAATGTTTTTTTCTCGTAAAACATTAAACATAGAAGGAACAAAATAATGACACACATTTGCGTTTCAGACTCATACCCTTCAGAAAATGCATGCTAATGCAAAAGCTGTTATTCTAACAAATTTCTAGTTTATACAGTCAGTATTTAAAACCTGTCCCTGATTTTGGGCTTTTGATCCCACATTAGTTTTGGCTTTGTCTAGAATTTTTGCACTATGAGGTTGAAAGGTATGCTTTTTGTATATGTGGTTTTCCTTTTCCCAAATATTTCTTTCTGTAGGCAGTACTAGAACGGCATTTCCTTTTTACAAATGGAACTGTGGGAGGTAATGTAAAGTCTGATAGAGACAGTAGGTTTTGTATATTTCACAAGTAATCTCCCTCCGTTTATTAGGATGCAGATATCTTAAGAAATAGCTTAACTGCATTTGAGCATTCAGAAACATCTCTTTCTAAACATTTGTACCCATTTGTTTTTGTTTGCACCAAATGATTATCATCTGTAGCAAATTTTCTTTTAATAATTGTCCTCATTCTAGAGCTAGAATGTGGGTCATCATATTATGCCGATGCACCTAGAGAATCAGACTTGCATGCATTTCGTCTAACAAAAAATGTTCCATTTCAAGCATACCATTCACATACAAGATGGGGACAATGCAGATAAATGCCATATATCTAAGAAAAAATGAATTCAAAAATTCATCAGATGTCACTCTGCAAAGAGGTACAGTACGTATATAAAAACAGGAACTTAAATTTACATCTTTGTGTTTGTGTCTCTCTCTCTCTCTCTCTTATTTATATGTATATATATATATATATATATATATATATATATATATATATATATATATATATATATATATATATATATATATATATATATATATTTTATTGCACATATCCTAGAATGGAAGTATAACCTTCCATTGAAAATGCAAACTGTTGATCCTGCAGTGATCGAACCCCAATGGTCAAAAACCATAACCATCAATCCACAAAAGTTCAGATAAAAGCAATAAAGCACAATGTTTTTGCAGGGGGGGACCAAGTCCCCCTGCATCCCATACTAATTATGTATACCAGTTATGAGATCACAACCAATCCCCACTGTACTGTCCTCTCACAGTGAAAAAGATAGTGCATTTTGATCAACTGATTTTGTGAAAAAATTGACCTAGTCAAAAAAGTTACCTTCCCCCAGAGCAAAGCTGGTGCAGAATAATGCTGTGTTATTTAAGTCATGAAACAGCAAGCAGCAGCATTCATGTTTGAATGTATTCAAGAGAGATGTATCTCAACTATGGACTTTTCATCTCATGTCATAGCAGTAGTGACCGTGGGATTTCATATTTACAAATAATTTTGAGCAGTGCTTGTTGCTTTAGTTTGCATGTTCTGCAATGTATCCCACACTGCCTACTTTTTAAACACCTGAACTGACTCGCATGTTACTGACAGATGTACAGCACTGGGAAAACTCTTTCATAAGCTGTTCCAGCAAAATCTGCCTCATCTTAGAAGAAGACTGTGTCTGAGAATGTTTATTAGCCACTTCATATTAGTCTTCCTATCATAATTCCCATCTCGAAGAGGAAAATGAAGGCCTAATGCATTGTGTTCGTACGTGCTGCACTCTAACTGTTGAACATTCATACAGCTTGCTTCAGTTACTGCCTCTAGCCGTGATTCATTTACAGAAAAACTCAAAGCATGTTTTCTTTTTAGAGCTTAGTATAAAGCTTAGTTTTACAAAAAAACAAAGTACCTACCATGTTTGGTATCATCTTTTCCCTATAGTATTTAACTAATCTTTCTTTTTGCCATATTTGTGCTTGTTATAATACTGCATGATTGCATATATTTACTTGTTTCTTTGATTACTGGGAAAATGGACTGACCTGACCTGACATGAAGATCCTTGTCACCCATCATATGAGTCATGTACAAACAGAAAAAAAAGACAGCTTTGGAAGTACAAGCCATAGGTTCGTACCCTAAAGCTGTTATTACTTGCGTATAGTTTATGAGCATCAACTATGTAATAATCTATAAAGGCAATTGGGGATTAGTCTCTCAGGGGTGTAACTACAGTACTCAGATTTAAATCAGTTTAAATACAACAATAATTGAAAAAAGATGAAAAGGTGTATTATAAAGAAGAAGAAAATGACAGGTCCTAAAATTCAAAAGTCAGGTCATTTATTTCAGTAGAAAGGAAGTAATAGATCAGGAAAGATCTCTGTAGACATTAGAGAGGGCCATTTCCTTTAGTGTGAAAAACACAGTTATAAAAAAGATGAGATGTTCCTACTGTTATAGAACAGTAAGTTTCATATAGCTGATTCAGCTTTATTAAGGGCTTGTTCATCAATGACAAGGCCAAAGGCAATTTAGATGGTGTGAAGCTCCTTTGAATCCCGGTAGAAAGGTAAGCTATAGCTAGTAATAATGATGTGCATTTACATTGTTCTCTTATGGTACATCATTTTTTCTGTATATTTTCTACTCTAATGCTATGTAAGAGGATCACTGCGAGATACATCTTTTGTGCCCTTTGCCTAGATCATGACCAAAGCATTTCCGCTGCTTCACTGTATCTGCTTGGTTATCAAGTAAATGAACAAGACATTTCCTGATGATTCTTAGTGACCATATATTTCCAGTGGCCCCTACAGGATAGTATGCTGTTGCAGACATCATTGATTGACATTAAGGAGTTTGTCCTTGCAAGTCACCACCATTATGTACTAGTGCTATTAAGATTCAACATGATAATAGCCAGGAGGTTTGTAAGCCACCTATTAAATAGACTTCATAACATGATTTAGCACTGCCTTCCCATATAAATAAAACTGCCATTTTTGACAAGCATTTTCCTCAGGAATCCATTTTAGAGCTACAGATATTTCTGTTCAAATTATTGATTTGCAAGGCTTTCAGTAGAGCATAAAGATAATCTGTAATGTGGATGTCATTTCAGTTGTGAATAGCTCTGAGACTGATAACATTACCAGTGACTATTTCTTTCACTGAGTGGTTACTGAGGTGCCTTATTTGAAGCAATTTGCTTATAACTACCTCAAGACCTGTACAATGCTGCTTTCATCATTTTCCAGTTTCAGATTATTAGCTGGACACCTTCTTGAGACAGTTTGGCAATTTAACTGACTGACTGCTCTTCTGCTTTATCAGAGCTGTTTCAGGGACTATGTGATGGGCACTTGAAAATCATTTAATGCAGTACTTGGGTTTGCAGTTGGGGGGGGGGGTCACTGCAACTGCATAGTTTTTGCCATAAGACTATTGTTCCTTGAAGATATGTCTTATTTTGCTCTGTTTACTATGAGGCAATAGAACATTACCTAACTAAGTATGAAGCCAGAAGGTGACAGATATTAATATATATTGCTGTGCTGCAGGGCTGAATTTGTTACCGAAAAGCTATACAGAACCCCTCTCTGTAAGGCTGTAGTTCTCAGTCTGTACCACCAGACTTTTAGGGACAAAGCAAAAAAAGGATTATGAAGAAGGCTCCATAGTAGGATATCTTTTAAGTGCTGGTACTACTAAGTTAGAACTTCTCACAATAATTTCCAGTTTTAGGAGGTATAGAGCAAAAGTTTGCAAAAAATGTAAGACTTCATTTGGAAATCTGGATAGTTGATAGGACTCTGGCTGCAGTTTGCTGTACTTTCTACAGTATATTAACCAGCCATTCCCTTTAAGACACATGTATTGAAAAAGAAAATCGTAACATTTCCACAGCAGCACATTCCCAGCTTGACCTATTAGTAGTACCAAACAGAAGGACCGAGTCTGAAAAGTTCCTTAGGATGCTTCATCTTTGTTTTCTGAAATAGTATTTCATCTCACATAACACCACTCATCTACAAGTTGCTGTTTTGGAAACTTCAGACAGGAATGTTTTTCATACTTGTTCTGTACTTTTGTAACACACTGAAGGGATTCAAAAGTATGTGTGTGTCCTGTGCCTCATTGTCTTGTGCCATACGTTTTGCAGTACTTATCAGTTGATGCTCAGATGCTAGGTGTGGTCCCCTACCCATTTCTGGCATGTTCAGTGTACTGCATGCTGGTAACTTATAGAGGTCCACATGTGTTTCCTTTGTTCTCAGTATTTTTCTTTTTTTTCTTGACAACTGTATGCAAAGCATACATGAATTGCTCTAAATTATAATGCAGCATTATGCTGATGTTCTTCATCTCACATTGCTGCAGTCCTTACTTAGGGGTAGTCCGCTGTCCTCGGTCGGCCCGAATACCAAAGTATTAGGGTGACGTCGGTCATGGGCGCCTAGATCTGACATCAGAGCGTCAGGGTATAAAGGCGCATGACCGACGTCATATCCTCAGTCTTTTTTGCCGCATGGTCCGATGCAGAAGCAGAGTTGCAAGTGCCGTTCGGCGTTCTGAAATTTTTCGCTGGAGTTTCAGACCGATACCAAGTTGGGCTAAGTACCCCGTTGGGGAATATTTTTTTTTCTTGCCTCAGTTACTTACCGGATGTCAGAAAAAGTGAATAATTGTATTTCTTGTGGGAAACAGATACCGCATAGGGATTACCACTCGCTTTGTATTCCTTGTTTGGGACCGGAGCACGTAGTCGGGTGTCGGTTTTGTGCTAGGTTTAATAAGCGCACTATAAAACGGAGGTTAGATTGCGCTAGGTTAGTCTTTGGCAAGAGGTGTAACTATAATATGCCGTCGGATGTTCCGACGCCTGCTTCTACTAAGAAGCGCAAAGACAAATCTTTAAAACCTAGGCAGGATGATTCGTCCGTTTCGGACGCCGGACCTTTAGAAGCTACAGCTGAACAGGTGGATCCGGCTGAAGTTTCTGTTGAGTCCCAGGGGGAAACTTTGACTTTACAAGATGTGGCCTCTCAGGAGGCAGGCCAGGCTGAAGGGGCCTCTCAGGTTACTATTCTCCCTTCTATGCCTAAGGTGGTTAGGCCTTCCGCTACTGTTTCTAAGGCTCCTTCTAAGGGCAGGTCTGTTTTGCCTTCCTCTGGTGTCAGTTCTGGTTCTTCAGGGTCGGTGCCTAAAAAGCACATGCTTAAAATGGCAGAGGATTTGATTACTTTAATTAGAGGTTCTATGCCCCCTCCTGATAAGAGGCCCAGGATGGAGCCAGAGTTGGAAAGTTTGGAGCAGGCCTCAGATGATTCAGAGTCTTCTACTGACGACATTCAAGATTTTCCTCCTTATTCTGATTCTGATGCAGAGGATTCCACTCCTTCTGCTTCTCCTCCAGAGGATTTTTCATTTTCAGAAACTCTCCATTCCATGAGGGAGCATTTTAGGTGGGAGGGACAGGATTGCTCTGGTTCCCGGAAGAGGCTTGGGGAGTTCTTGTTTTTGCCACAGCATAGACCCTTGCTATACCTCCGGTTTTGGATGTTGTTTCAGATGTTTTCTCGGAAGCTTCCCTTAATCCAGATTCTGTGCCTCCTGCCCCAGTTAAACCGGATAGGTATTACCGGGTGCCTGAGGCTCATAAATATCTGTATAAGAGTCCTAGGGCGGACCCAGAAACTATTAGTCAGGGGCCTAAGGGTGTTAGAGCCTCTGTTGTTAAGAATCCGGTTCCTCTGGATAAGGAAGCTAGAGCTTTGGATAGATGGGGTAAGAAGGTGTATACCTCTTCTACTTTAGCAATGAGAGCTTTGAACTGCCAGTTTCATATGTTGAAGTATCAGAATTTCCTCCTTTCTCAGCTAAGATCTAAAGTGGATGCTTTGGCAGAGGGCATAGAGTGTAAAGAATTGCAGGATTTAGTGCATGTTTCTGAACAGGTGGGTAAGCACTCTTTGCAATGTGGTTTTGATGCTTTACAGGCTTCTTCTAGGGTGGCTGCCACTGGTTCAGTTATTCGTAGGCACGCCTGGCTTAAGGATCAGAATTTGTCTGAGCATGTTAAGTCTAGAATTCTGGATGCCCCTTTGCAGTCTGAAGTTTTGTTTGGTCCTCCTGTGGAGTCAGTCTTAAAGAAAATGGAAGACAAGGCTAAGTCTATGCAGACGGTTAAAGATTTTTTGCAGGTACAACCTCCAAAGTTTAGTAGAAATTGGCCTACTAAGGGGTGGACGTACCCTTCTTCTGATTCTCAGTCTAGGGGTAGATCTAGGCGTGGTAGGGGCAGAGTTCAGAGTACCTTCAGGCCGAGACAATGGAGTTCGCCTGCTCAGTCTGCTGGTGAGGGCAGGGGCCAGTCCTTTCGTAAACAGGCCCAATGACCTGCATTTTCAGCTGCCAGATTCCTCTTGCCTGGCAGCTCCTTTGGGAGGAAAGTTGGCTCTTTTCAAGCAAAATTGGCATTTAGTCACCCAGGACAAATGGGTATTGGACATTATAAACCGAGGTTACAAGTTCTATTTCCATACCATGCCTCCTTTCAAAGGCATGCCAGACGTCCCTCCTCGGCAAAGGATAGAGGCTCACAGACAAATTTCTTTACTTCTTCAAATAGGAGCTATACAGCCAGTTCCTCTGTCAGAAGTGGGCCTAGGATTTTATTCTCGCCTGTTTCTAGTTCCAAAGAAAGGAAACACGTGGAGACCAATTTTGGATTTATCTATCCTCAACACTTACCTGGACATTCCAAAGTTCAAGATGCTGACTTTACAACAGCTTTTACCTCTGTTGGAAAAAGATCACTGGATGGTTACTCTGGATCTCAAAGAGGCTTACCTTCATGTTCCTATCAGGCCCAGTTGCAGGAGGTACCTGCGTTGGGCTGGAAATTTACATTATCAGTTCTCTGCATTGCCCTTTGGCTTATCTACTGCGCCCAGAGTGTTCACAAAGGTTCTGGCTCCAGTGATAGCATTTTTCAGACTAAGAGGAATACAGATTTATCCTTATTTGGACGACTGTCTGATTATTGCACAAGAAAAGGACGAACTTCTTCATCATCTACAGTATGTGATGGCAGTGTTAAGATGCCTATGGTATTCTGTGAACGAAACAAAGTCCAGTCTAGTACCCTCTCAGGACATGTGCTTTCTGGGTGTGAGACTGAATACAGCTTCCCAGATGGCTTTTTTGACCCCGGACAAACAAAGAAGCCTTTCTCTTTATTTCCAGAAAATGTCTCTACGGTCCAGGCTGACTGCAAGGACAGTCCTTCAAGCCTTGGGGTTCATGGCATCTTGTATTCTGGTGCTTCCCAATGCCAAATTGCATATGAGGAAGCTTCAATGGTATCTCAAAAATGTGTGGACACAGCACTGCCAAAATCTAGACACTGTCATTCAGATAATACCTTGCATTCAGAAGGAGTTTTTGTGGTGGGCTCAGGAATGTCACCTAAACAAGGGACTCTCTGTGACCCGGCCAGAGGCGAGTCAGATTCTAACGACAGATGCCTCGGACAAGGCTTGGGGAGCACACCTCAATGGAAAATGGGTGCAAAACACGTGGCCTGTCAAACTCCAACATTTGCATATCAACTTGAAGGAAATGTTAGCAGTCCAGTTTGCATTGATGGCTTTCAAAGATTTACTTCGTCCAGGGCAGGTGTTGATTCAAACAGACAACACTACTGTCATGTGGTACATCAACAAGCAGACGGGAACCCATTCTTACCCTCTTTGCAGGCAAGCGATGATTCTGTGGGAAACTGCTCTCAATCTACACCTCAATCTTCAGGCAAGGTTTCTACCAGGAGCACAGAACTCCTTAGCAGATGTATTGAGCAGACAAATAGTGGATCCTCACGAGTGGAAATTGGATCCTCATGTATTTCAACAGTTGACAGTGTTATGGGGAACTCCAGACATAGATCTGTTCGCTTCTCCACTAAATTACCAGTTGCCAAAGTTTTGCACAAAAATGTTTCATCACACAGCTTGGAAGGTGGACGCTCTATCTTTCAGTTGGAACAATCTGCATGTATATGCCTTTCCACCTCTGCCTCTTCTTCCCAAGGTACTTTTGAAGGCCAGACAAGACAAGCCAACCATGATTTTGATAGCACCGGATTGGCCTCGACAACACTGGTACCCACTACTGAGGAGTTTAATACGAGAACCTCCGTGGCCTCTGCCTTTGATTCCGCACCTTTTGTCACAAGAGGACAGTCACTTCCTCAATGTCAAGATTCAGTCTCTGCATCTAACAGCCTGGCATATTCTGTTTTAGACTCTGGAGGGTCTCAGCTTCCACAACAAGTTTTGAATGTTATTTTGGAGGCCAGGAGGCCTAGTACCAGGAAAGTTTACGCTGATAAATGGAGGAGATTTTTTATTTGGAGCAAAGGAAAGGACTTTGATGTCTCCAAACCTGATTTAAGTGTTGCTCTTCAATATCTTACTGAATTATTGGACAAGGGTTTGTCTTTCTCCTCAATAAAGGTCCATGCTGCAGCCATTTCTGCTCACTATGATTGTGACCCTCCTTTATTCTCTCATCCTTGGTTTAAGCAATTTCTTAGAGGGGCAAAGAATATAAGACCCCCACGTAGAGCTCCTACTCCTGCTTGGGATCTCAATTTTGTGTTGGAAAAACTTACTCTACAACCTTTACAACCTTTTGAGCCTGCAGCTACTGCCAAGTTAAAGTATTTATCATGGAAAACTGCTTTTTTGTTGGCCATTACCTCTGCAAGAAGGGTTTCTGAATTACAGGCCCTCATGGCAGTGGAGCCTTTCCTGATTTTTCATAAGGATAGGGTATCTTTGCGTACTAATCCTTCCTTTATGCCTAAAGTTGTTTCTAGTGTGGGCTTAAATCAAACTATTCATTTGCCTACTTTTTATGCAAACCCCCAAAATAAAGGGGAGAAAATTTTGCATACTTTGGATATTCACAGGCAGTTGCGTTATTATTTGAGCAGAACCAAGGAGTTCAGACAGTCTCAGCAATTGTTTGTTTCTTTTGCTTTGGGTTCACAGGGTAAACCTGTTTCAAAACAAACTATTTCTAAATGGATTGGGTTTTGTATTTCTTTCTGTTATTCCCATCATGGTAAGGAGATTCCTGCTGGGATCAGGCCTCATTCCACTAGGGCAACTGCTACTTCTACGGCCTTTATAAGGGGGGTAGCTACAAAAGACATTTTGGAGGCAGCTACTTGGTGCATACCTTTTCTAAACATTACCACCTTCCTCTTTATTCTAAGTCTAGGGCTGGATTTGCCACTGCAATTTTACAGGGCATTTTAGCGGCCCCTAATGCTTTATGATTTTTGCCATCCTCCCTTTCCCGTTGCTTTGGGATTCTACCCATAAGTAAGGACTGCAGCAATGTGAGATGAAGAACATAGTACAGTTTTGTACCTACCATAAATGTAGATGTTCGAAGATCCACATTGCTGCAGTCCAATTTACCCTCCCTCCTTCCCCTCTGTAGTTTGACTTGGTGCTATGCTTTAGGTGATGGTTGTTGTTGGGCATGTTTTTGGGAGGTATTCTGTTTTTGGCTGTGGCCTTTCTGGTTTGGCCTTCTGACATCTGGGGCAAGAAAAGACTGAGGATATGACGTCGGTCATGCGCCTTTATACCCTGACGCTCTGATGTCAGATCTAGGCGCCCATGACCGACGTCACCCTAATACTTTGGTATTCGGGCCGACCGAGGACAGCGGACTACCCCTAAGTAAGGACTGCAGCAATGTGGATCTTCGAACATCTACATTTATGGTAGGTACAAAACTGTACTTTTTAAGTATCGGGTGGCCACTGTGGTGCAGCGGTTAGCGTTGCCGCCTCACAGCAAGAGGTTCTCCAGTTCGATTCTCGGCTGGGGTGCCTTCTGTGCAGAGTCTGCATGACCTCCCTGTGGTCACGTGGGTTTCCTCTGGGTGCTCCAGTTTCCTCCCACATCCCAAAGACATGCTGTAGGTGGATTGGACACTCTAAATTGGCCCTAGGCATGAGTGTGTGTGTGCGTGTGTGTGCCTTCTGTGGAAGGTTGGGTGCCAGGCTGGCAACTCGACACTGTAAAACTCCACTGCCAATCATGAGCAGACAGGTGATCCGCTGTGGCGACCCCCCTAACTGGGAAAAGCCGAAAGAAGAAGAAGGTGCTGTTTTAAGTATGCTGTTTGTTGTGCTAAATATAAGTATGTTCCTCCCTAGGTAACTGACAAATGTACATATGTAAATAACCCTGCGAAGATGACATTTTATATTATCTTTTTATAAAATGTAGATTCTTTTGCTCCTGTTGTTGTTACATCCTCAAAATGTAACTCATAACAGGATGTGTCTGCTTAGTTTACCTAGAAACAAAAACATTTTCAGTAGATGAATACTGTCCTAGGGACCTTCTCTAAAAGATACTGTCATATAATGCTAATTGAACATATTAATTTCTACTAATATTGTACTAAATCCATAATATTAATACATACCCAAGCATCATTTTTCCCATCTTTATTTTGCTCTTTTCCACCCTTTTCTTGAACATTATTCTAAACATTTGCCACCTTTTCACTGAAGAAACATTCCCACATTATTTCTGGGCCGATTACCTTCTAATTTCTTTTAATACTGTTATTTATTCATAAGATTTTTATTTTCTATGAGGTAACTAGGTATTACATTCCTGTCTTTACTTCTCACCTCCATAAAATGTTTTTTTTTTTTGCTTTTACAGCCCTTGTGTTTATGTATTACATTCCAATTTTTCCTTTTGATCTCCAGAGAATACTTGTTCACGTTTTCCTTCCACATTACTGTGTTTTGTGCATTTCATGTTTTTCAGCATGAGTCCTTCAGAACTACTACTTCAGATTTTGCTTTCTTAAAAGAGTGACCACAGATTCCTTCAGAATTGAACATTCCCTTACCTATACAACAAGTCATCCTTTCTGCTTTACAATTCAGGAAAAGGGCAACTTAACTCCAGTTTCCCTGCTTTTGGACTTCTAGCATGCATAATTCAATTTAATTTCATTTAAAGAATCAATGCACTTGTCTAATACAAGTTAAACTGTGTATATAAAATAGTTCTAGTTTTATATTGTCGAGTGTTATTACAGTTCAGAGTGTTGTATCAATCTGCATTCTATGTTTCATAGATCTTTGTTTGATTCAGCAGTTAAATGGTGAAAAGTAGGCATGTTTGTGCGTGTTTATGCTTAAGTGTAGACTTGAGACTTTAGTGTTTCCAGCATTTATTTCCAGTGCTGCCGTGTATTTTCACCACCCCCGCTGCAGACTTTAGCACTTATCTCATCTTTTAAAAACACATACCTAAGATTGTACTTCCTATAATTAATTCATATGAATCAGTAAAACACTGATGAACTTTAGTTATGAGTTTCTAATAGAATTTACACTGTCTCTTTTTTTTTTTTTTTTTTTTTTTTTTTTTAATAGGTAACTCTGCTGCATGCTAGGCACGAGACACTTAGAAACACACGGAGTTAAGTTTACACCCATTAATGTAATCCAGAAATGATGCTTTAATTAATTATATTGCATTAGAGATGCCACAGTGAAAACTACTTACAGATTTATGTTATTATGGGTGATGCAGTTTTTAAATCGGGTGCCATTGCAGGCAGGGTAAAAAAAAAAGTTAACATTCTGAAAGAGTATTTTTAGTCACCAGTGTTGGTAAATATTGCTATTCAAAAATCCTGCAAAAGAAGATATGCATATAAGAAAAATACAGTGTTTGGTATAAAGGAAACATTGTAACAAAAACAGTGTAAGGTTTCCATATAGTCTTGGCTTTGCTGATTGCTGCTAATATGGATTACTGGCTAGAACTAGCGATTTTTTTTTTTTCTTAGATGCCAGCATACTAGTAAACAAATTACAGCATGAAGGCATCCTTTCTCATCTGCTTTTGTGCCAGTGGTAAACAGATAAGAGGGTCTTTGGAAAATGTAAGTGTCCTAACAATATTTTTGTTTAAATTAGTTTTTTTCTAAAAGTTTATAGCCAATATGACATAGGAGTGTATGGAAGTCCAGACTTAATCATCCAAGTTCAAAAATACAACAGATACAGAGATGAGATCCAAGCAATCGGAAAAAAATACAAATCCACATCTTCCAAGAATGAAAACAGACTCTATGAGAAGCAACATTGACTACAGAAAACTTGAAGAAGGTACTAAAACCTATTTATATAGTTGTAACCAAGAATTATGGTTCAAAAGTAAAGCAGGCATGCTGTTTGGTAATATCAGTACTAAAAAAAAAGATTCTGGGCAGAATTCTAAATTACTTTTACAGACTTTGTTAAACTCAATAACAAGTTTCCATGACAGGCTAACAATTGTACTTTAAAAATTAATTGCCTTTCTCTAAGCACTGGAAAATGTGTTTTAAAAATGTTCACATATACTTTACGTACTATTTCGGTAACTTATTTAGTTAAGAAGTAAGTAAAATCAAGAGCAAACAGATCTTGTACCAGCTAATAGTTATATCTGAACCATTTAATAAAATACAGGTAATAATGTACTGTATACAGGAAAATGTGGTCATTTTTCTAAGTTTGTATTATTTCTACCATGCACAACGGCTCAAATTAAAAACCATACTGAGCAATTTCACAGTCATCCCACTGTTATACATTATCAGGACGCCATCCCTCATGGACTTATAAAGATCCACAGATTTTCACAGAGTCTAGTTTGCTATTTAACTATCTGATATGAGTTCTATAGCCATTGCTATCCAAAGCTGTGAGAGTCTGTGTGACCCACAACCTAACCTGTTTTTTAAGTATTCAGTCATATTGGATGTAACATAAATGTAATTGATATTTGTGGGGTCACACTGTGTGTGCTTCAGACTTCAGAAAATAAAGTCAGATGACCCATGGAAGAGTAGTTTGGCTTGTTGCCAGATTATCTCTTCTGCCTACTTTGTTTTCAGTAGAAGATCCTGTGTATGTCATTGTTATAGACAGTGTGTATGGCTCATCCTGGCAAAGTAGTTGTCTGAAATATGTGCAGTTCTTCCCATATAATATATGAAAGATAGTGTAAAGCATAAGGCAGAAAGGCCCACAAATGATGAGCTAAAAAGAATAGCTTCATAACTGGAGAACGGGGCACTTATGACTGGCAGGGTCTTGATTTACTCTTTTTCACTGCTGGTAACTGCTATATGCAGAATAGATCATCCTACCACACTGTCATCACCAGTGTCAGAACAGTATACAACGTGCATGTCTGTATTTGTTCTGGAGCCATGCTGTCATTTTCTGCAGTATTCAAATTTAATACAAGTGTCCTGTGCTTGCCTTGTTATTGTGGCTGTTGTGTAAGACTGAGAAATCATGAAGTGAGCAGCATATAAAAATGACAACTTGTATTTAATGGATGTTCCTTGAGCATAGGAATAAAGTGCATTCTAAATCTTATCATTTAGACTGTCCAGCTGACAGAAGATGGAAAGGTAGGTACACTGTTTAGATAGTTTATTTATGTTTGCTAGTCAAGTAGGTGGATTGGTTAACCCTTTTCAACATGACCAGAGCTTCCCAAAGGCACGTATAACAAACATATGATGAATTGCAGTAAGATATCTGTTTGTAAAGGAAGGGAAAAGTTCTTGCATACTATATCAAATGACAGATTTGAAAACAAGTACATTTCTGAAAACACATACAACTAGCTGTACATTAGCTATGCATACAGTATAATTATATTTACATGGCATTTGCAAGTGAAAGAGTTACAAGTTGCTAGAGCATAGTGCCTTCATTGTCTAGTCTGGTTCAAAAACTGTATACTTTCTGTGCAGTTTTCATATCCTTCCTTCATTTAGCTGTCCTGAGTTTTTGTCAAGGGCTCTGATTTCTTCTCATAGGATTTCAGCCTGGGGGCCAGCTTATTCTCTTAGTACAAGTCTGTCCTGATTCTGAAAAGCCTGCTGTCAGTCTTAGTGACTTACTTTGGTCTAAGGCCTATAAACAGATTTACTACAATGACCAGATCCCAAAACACCTCCTCTCAGACTGCTCTCAGTCCATGTGGTCACTTACACTTCACGTCTTTAGGAATCTGGGCCAGAATTTTTGGATTATATACTGATTTATAGACTGTAAACCCCAAAACGAAGTATTTTTCCTCCTACCTTCACCCAGGACACTGCATGTTCTTTTCTGAAAGTATACCTTTCAGTTCAGTACTGAAAAGAACAACTCTTAAAAACATCGTAGACCAACATATCTTCTTATGCATTTTTCCCTCTTGTAACTTCTATCCTTTGACATTTTTTCCTCCTAAAACATGAAAAGAAATTGTTCTGCTGTAAATATCTTTTTATTTAGACAACTTGAGTTTTAATTTATGTGGCTTTGATTTTAAACTGGCATTGGGAAATTCTTAAAAATGTACCATGAACTCTATTTATGTATTTTTTTTCAACTGAAGCTTTTTTCCCCCTGAGAAGTCACTGAAAAGGGGACCAATAGCTCAGTCGCACTATACTGTTAAACAAACTCAGATAAACAAATGAGTAAATGAATGATAGGTAACAGTGCTAAGGGCATTTAACCAACCAAGCTTTGTGAAAAAAGCCATTTAACAAAATACAGCAGTATGAATTGTGATAAATCATTCTATGACTTTTTAATTAAAAATCCAATGCATCTTACTGTGTACAAATGAAATTAATTATTTTAATAAGGTGTAGACTGTGCCTTGTGTGGCATATGTCTGGTTGCCTTTTGCCCTTCCATGTCCCAGAAAAATGGGGTAGGTGAATTGGAGAAGCTTGAGTTGAACATATGCATGCCTGTGTGTATATATGTACATGTGTCCTGCAGTGGAGTGGCATCTCATTCAGGATTGTTTTGTGCTATACATCCACTGCATGGCTGGAAAAGCTCTGGTAACCTGTGACCCTGAAATGAATAAACTGAGTTGTAAAGGATGGTCGAATGAAATTAAGAGAAGCCATTTATTAAAGTGAATACTATTTCAGAGCTGTTTTCTATAAATATTCTTCATCACGAAATAGAATTAATAAATATGTAATTGACCACTTACGTCTGTGTAACATTTATTTCAAAGTTTATTTTCTAACAGCAGTAAGACACTCCAGGGTGTGCATTGACATGTGCTAATTTGCGCTTATAAGTTGTGCAAAGTGCTTGGCTTCTCCTCATTATTTGCAGTGCACCTGCAGGAAGGTTAATACCTTATAAAGCACCAAATTCTATCATGTTACATTCCTTATACATGCAGTGGTAAGGAGGTGAGTGACATACTTAATAGACAAAAAAAATTGTCAGTAGTAAGATACAATTCTGTGTTTTCTTCTTACTTTGGAATTCATCCATATCTGGTGTCTTCAAAGGATTTTATTAAATGTTTAGAAAAGAATTGTTTTCAAGCCTTCAAATTAGTCCTCGAATATTTGTTCAAACTGCATTTGTTGCCATGGACTTAAAATTGTGTATGCATATATATATATATATATATATATATATATATATATATAAAGACATGGTAAATGTTTAAAATGTATACCTTTTACATGGATGGGATTTTTACCTCTCATCTGCATGTAGAGGTGTTTATACATAATAAGACTACAATTAAATCCAGTATCACTGCACCGCCATACTGCAAAACCATGCAGTTTTTCTGATTAAAAATTGCAGATAATTCTTTTAAATGTCCCTTTAAATCAGAAGACTTTTGTATGTATGGTAAATGTCCTTTTTATATTCATAGCTTATAGTAAAGGTTATGCTTGTATCAAAACATATTATATCATCTTCACGATTTTGGGTTGTTCTGCAAGACAGATATGTATGTTCTTCACTCATTTTCTGAAGTGTGCTTTATGTTATTCAAGGTTGGTAGGCATATAGAGACTCTTCATACAAACAATGTATCAAAGGTTCAGAACCAGTCCTGGATGGGATGCTTTGCTAACTCATTGCAGCATTTGCAGATACAGATAGAAGGATACAGACACACACACACACACACACACACACACACACACACACACACACACACACACACACACACACACACGTACATATCGAGGGGCAGTTAATTTACTGACGTGTCAGTGGGATAAGAGAAGAAACTGGGACCCATTACATAGGGAGGCATGCAGACTACAAACAAAAAACTAGGAGCTAAACCAAAGAACTAAGTACTGTGAGACAGAAATGCTAGCTGCTACATCACCGGCTGCCTTGATTTATGTCCTTAAATGTAAATATTCAGAAGTTTTTGTGGAATGTTACTAGGAATTTACGAGGAAATAAACCCTCATATGCAGTTGGTTAATTGGTGGCCTTCCAAATTACTCATAGGTGTGCATGTAATATGTGCGCGAGTGTATGCGTTTGCTCTGTGTTAGACCACTACCCTGTTCAGAGTAGGCTTCAAAGACTTATGACCACTGGCTGTTGGTCAGGCTGTAGTGTCCCTGTGTCCCAGCCGTGGGTTATTAGATTATGTATGGATCTTGAGAACATTAGCAAGATTACACCTACTTCTGATAGTTGTTACCTGCTAAGGTTTCACAATAGTAACTAAAGTGAATTTTTTTTTTCCTTCTTTTTGCATTAGTGCAGCTGCCATTATATATGTAAGAAACGGGTTGGGAAAGTTTAGATTAAAACAAAAGGATCATACCCTAGATGTTTTAAGGAGGAACGTTTTCTCTGTTGGGTTTGAAATATACCTGGAACTTACTTTTTTATCCTAAAGCTAAACTGTTTTTAGTTATATAATTAATGTTATATATTATTTCTTCAGAAATGTATACGAGAAATATGCATGTAATTGCACAAGCTGCTTAGAAAAGGGGACTCTCCAACTACATGTAATCTACTTTTAAAAGAAAGAATAAAGGACATTGTATTGTTCATGCAAGCTAAATTAAATACATTATTCAAGATGAGGTTAGGTAAAAGTTTACTTAAGTCACAGACTTGAGAAGAGAGAGATACAGAAAACAGATTAATATTTTATATTGTGTTCATAGTTATTTAGATGGTAGAGATATGGTTTTAATTCCTTTGTATACCTTAGAGAATGCTCAATAGGAGAGAATGTCATAAAACAGCAAGGAAAGCAGAAAATACTCTGTCATCAGATTTATATGCAGAAGAGGTATTAAGCTATGGTAAACAGATTTGGTAGTGATTTAGGGATTTAAAGTGAACAAATATGCAACCAGACTCACTATTACTTAGTTTAAATCCCATATTTGTTTGGGGATAGTAAAACTGGTGACATCATGGAACTATAGTTAGGGCTGCTATAAGCAGAGCTCTGTGAAAAGAGCAAGCCCTAATTACTGGAAGCAAATCTACTTACAACCACTATTAAAACTGCCTTTGTCATCAGCAAACAAAGTAATGTTAGAGTGGCAATAACCTGTTTAGAGAACATTAAAGGAAATACCTTAAACATTATGCCAACCTCCCACCAAAGTCCATTCTTTCTTTCATTACCTTTTTATCATATTCAAGGATGGGGAGGAGGTAGAGCATGTGCTGGCAAGCAAAAGGGATAAGGGGTGGAGCCATTCCCTATCAAGGTGCCATTCTGTCACAGATTACATGCACTCTCACGTGCATACCTCACATCTGCAGGCAGTTTGGAGTTTCACAATTTCAACTGGAACATTACAAGGAAACCCCACACAGAGAGGGAGAACATGCAAACGCCATTAACAAATTATCCTATGTGAGAATTGAACCAGAGACTCAAGCACTTTGAAGCAACGGTACTAACCACTGCACTAGCCTGCTGTCTTGATGTTCATTTTAGTTCTGATTTACTCAACACACATTTATTGATTCACAAAACTATTAATTAGCTAATGCAAAGATCAGTGATCTTCAAAGGAATCCAAAATTATTTAATGGAGGCTGATATTAACGGGTCTATATCATATTATCGAAAATGCATAATCTCGAACGGCCAAAACATCGAATGTGCCATGCATTGAAACTGTTCACACCACCCCCCCGCTAATTATATATACCAATTCCGAGATCGCACTACAGTGAGAAAAGGGCAAAATTACTGATCTTCACTGTATCGCGATCCCACAAATACAGTTTCTATGTACAGCACATTCAATGTTTTGGCCGTTCGAGATTATGCGTTTTCGATGATATGATAGGAACGCGATATTAACTAGTTAAACTTGCACAATACTTATTGCAACTTTGTAACCAGATACCATGAGTTAGAACAAGCATGCATTAAGGACTCTTGAGACTGTCCTAGTAAGCCTCAAAAGAAAGAGCAGTTTATGCACTGCTGCAGGATTCAACAAAACTACTAGTAGAAAAACATGGGAAACCATTAACTTGCAACATCCAAGCAAAGAGATCCAAGACAAACAAAATCATTACAAACAAGCACTAGAGTATCAAGCCATTTATATTGCTCCCTACTGACATATGACATCTTTTCCACCGAACCCTATCATCAAAATCCCTTTAACAGAACTGCAGTCCAGTCTGCATACAAAAAAAAAAAAAACATTAAATAGGAAAGTCTGAAAAAAGAAACATTGTTGCTTGAGTTTTACATTCAACACCATGCATAGTTGCCTCATTCCTTAAGTAAAAACACAGTATACTTCAAAAGTCTATCAGAAACTCTAATGGCTGTAGAGGATACGGAGGATATCCTACCCTGCACCACCAAGCATCTGTTTTGGTAAACTAGCCCCCCTTTGTATCATATCTATGCCTAATATTTCTGCTTTGGTATGTATTTTTTTTTCTTAGTTCTGGATAGCCTTCATAAAGCTGGTTGTGCTAATCAGTAAAATAGAGTTCAAAAGGGTTGTTTATTCTAGGAACTTAAGAATTTGTTTGTCTCTTAGGAGAAAGGCATGCCATGCTAAATGATAACTGTTAATGTTTGGTGTAAACAAGCTGAAAAATGAACGGTATCATATTATATTCATTGATGCCATCAGTATAAAGCATGTACATATGATGTAAAACTGTATGTAGGTTTAAAAAATAAACGGTTTTATTTACTTGTTTGCTTAGATGTTAACCAGGTAATCTTACTAAGTACAAGCTTCTTTTCAGTGGTTACATAGGAGCACTGTCTGGTTAAGTGACCAGTTCACTAGAGTAGGCAAATAGAGGATAACTAAATTTAACACCGGACAACACGCTAACATTAGCAGCACATAGCCTGAATCATCTGCACTAAACTGCAAGAAATTTAACACCGGACAACAAGCTAACACTCATTAGCAGCACATAGCCTGAATCATCTGCACTAAACTGCAAGAAATTTAACACCGGACAACACGCTAACACTCATTAGCAGCACATAGCCTGAATCATCTGCACTAAACTGCAAGAAATTTAACACCGGACAACACGCTAACACTCATTAGCAGCACATAGCCTGAATCATCTGCACTAAACTGCAAGAAATTTAACACCGGACAACACGCTAACACTCATTAGCAGCACATAGCCTGAATCATCTGCACTAAACTGCAAGAAATTTAACACCGGACAACAAGCTAACACTCATTAGCAGCACATAGCCTGAATCATCTGCACTAAACTGCAAGAAATTTAACACCGGACAACACGCTAACACTCATTAGCAGCACATAGCCTGAATCATCTGCACTAAACTGCAAGAAATTTAACACCGGGCAACACGCTAACACTCATTAGCAGCACATAGCCTGAATCATCTGCACTAAACTGCAAGAAATTTAACACCGGACAACAAGCCCTCATTAGCAGCACATAGCCTGAATCATCTGCACTAAACTGCAAGACATTTGTTTTAAATGAATACTTGACTGCTACTGTATCAGACACATGAGCATATGAAACAACATTAATATTAGTCTCATAACTAATAGCACAGTGTTTTAAAACAGCATTTATTAAATAGCATTGATTTTACTGTATTTTAATATATGAATTGTGGAATCTGTAAAATTGTTATTTTCATTACTCAGGATGTTGTGTTGTACTTTTAAAATGTTTCAGTTAATCAGAATTCTTGTACTTTAAAACAAACAAATAATGCTGTAGAAAAAATCAGAGTCTGTTTTAATACCATGTATCACCTGCATTCTTTGAGTCTTCATAAGCAAAACAATCATGTTAGAACAAAAAGCCCTTATGTACTGGTATCTCTAATGAGCACAGTGTTGATCTATTTTTAAATGTGTGTGTTTGAGAAACCTTAAATAGACGAATTATACACAAATGCAAAATAGTTTCAGAGGATAAGATAAAGCAGTACAAGGTTTGTTTTGTTAATACAGTGAGTCTGACTTTATGCTAAGCTTTAATGAAATGGTATAATATGTTAGACTGCACAGCTACACATATACAAGATTATTTTGGTGTAGTAATACTAAGAATGATTAAAAAAGTTCCACACAGTAGAATATGTAAAATGTTTTTATACATAATAACTTGGGTTATAACTAACGCTTGGATATACACATTTCATAATTATGTTCAAATAGTTCTGTCTGATACAGGATTGAAGAGGCAGAACACACATGGCAAAAGATAAAAGTATGTGTTTGTTGCATTCTTTAAAGATACATGAATTACATTAAGGCTGCCATGATAAAAGGTACATCAGAATTTCTGTTGTCCATTATTAGAAATATGGATTGTAAAACAGTATTATCCCAGGGTATGATCATCACAAGCTAAAAAACAAGTGCATATTAGCCAATATATGTGTTAGTTTCATAAAAGTGAAACTTCTCCAAGTTTATTTCTTTTGTTCCCTTATATGCTGTTGACTACATCCATATAGTTGTGGACTCAGTGGACTCGCTAGTGACCAGCAGAGTTAAAGATTCACACTCCTAATTCTAATTCCTTAGTAATACAGTTCTGCATCTAACTTACTTTAGCTATCTCCTCTATAATGTACTGCTTTCTCAGTATTTCAGCGGAGTGATGCATTGCAGTCACCTGACAATAAGATACATTTTTCCGTATTGAAATGTTGGCACTTGTAATGCCAAGTGCTGATATACCAAGAAAACCCCACCAGAAATGCAGAATATTAAATATTAGACATTGCTCTTCTCCTTTAAACTTATATTTTTGTTTGTTTGTTTTAGCAGGGGGGCAAGTGCACTGCAACTCTCGATGTGGGGAACAAGCCACCCCCACACCGTAGTCTTATGTTTTAACTCTGAGATTGCCATAATGTATAATTTAATATTCAGAGAATGGGTCACCCCGGACTTGGTACACAGACGTCTGATTTTTTTTTTTGTCTTTTCAGTCTGCGCATTATGGAGCATGCTAAAGTGGGGACCTGACATTTCAAACTGTTATCAGCTAAATAACAAACATCTTCTGCTGCAAAGTAAAGAAGAATGAAATGGCAGCTTGTAGTATAATTTCTTTAATAAAATAAACCTACCTGTGTTAAAACCATGCTCACTTTTTTGCTCTGTAAATCTGTAGCTAGAAATCCTTTTTTGTAAACTACATTTAGCCTGCAATAGATTGCATTTTGCAAGGAAGAAATGGATGCAGCACAAGGTGAAGAACCAAGAGCGTCTGCAACCGCACTGCTTAAAGCACAGTGCGTTTTTGACACAATAAGTCATATCTATTTTTTTTCCTGTTTTGCCAGTTACATACAAAGTGCTAAATAAAAATGTATCTTATGTATGAAAACTACATATTATTTAAGCTAGTATTTATTAGGATTAAAGTGTTTTATGATGTAACAGGGTACTACGCAATATTTACTACCACCTGTCATCTCACTAAGGTCACATAGTTTTGCTCACAGTAAAATAAGTAATGTTAACGTGTGATTTATGATTGAGGCTAATTATGGTTATGAGTGATACAATGTGAAAGTAATGTACAAATGCTGTTTATTAACAACTGAATTTACGAATATATGAGAAGATCCTCAATGGAGAAATGAAATCACAAGACAAGGAAAGCAGTATTGCTGGAACTGAATTTATCCTCAAGTCTTGGTGAGCATCTTCATATGGTGGGCCTTGTTTTTACAAAGTCTCACCAAGACAACACTGATATATAGACTGTATTTATCTGAAAAACAACATTGATACCGTCATGTGGTAAAGTTCACATTTACAAAATAAGATGATAAAGGAAGAAGGTTATTGGGGAAAATGAAGTTTAGTGAGGTAGAACTTAAACAAATAGAAATTGAAGTGATAGACAATCTGCAAAGTGAAGGATTTACTGTAGAAATGTTGAAAGCATCAGTATCGCAACACAGTTGGTCAAAGAGCCCCCAGATGGAGGAGAAGCAGTCAGAGTAGGATGCATGTGAAGCAGATACACCACAGGACAATGTTATAGAACCTTTTGTAGGGATTTGCATCTGAAAGAGCTGGAAGCTGAGATAAAAGAGGATGCACTCTGTCCAGAAGAACATGATCTAAGTGAAGGCTTGTTTGATTTAATAGAGATGGACAGACATATTAAGACCAATGAAAAAAATTGATTACAGAAGGTAAACAAGATCCAATATGCTAGAAAAATGGTAAAACGGATGAATATAGTAATTAAGATTGAGAGAAATTCATGCTAATATAGCAAAAATAAATAGGATATACTACTGTGCAGTTAAACTGATAACCTGGAAGTGTTACCCACAAATGCAGAGTAACAAAAGAAAGGAAATGTTACCCAGAAATGCAGAGTAACAAAAGAAAGGAAGTGTTACCCAGAAATGTAGAGTAACAAAAGAAAGGAAGTGTTACCCAGAAATGTAGAGTAACAAAAGAAAGGAAGTGTTACCCAGAAATGCAGAGTAACAAAAGAAAGGAAGTGTTACCCACAAATGTAGAGTAACAAAAGAAAGGAAGGGGACAAATAGAATGTCAGAATGGAAGCAATGAATAGAGAAAAGTATAGTTTTGTAAGGAATCTTACCATAACAGTAGATGTTTGAATGAATGATCACTGCTGCAGTAGCCTGCAGCTTGAGCTATATGGGTTATATTCTGCATAGGATAAAATAGCTGGATGACTTTCAACACTTCAGGACACTTTCCACACACCTAAATTGTTACTCAGCTGGAGCTGAACTCGCTAAAAAGACAAGTCTGGGCACCAAGCCCTTCAGAACTTTCATAGCAATTGAGAGAGGGTGGCTACGCCCTGAGAGGACATTGCTGGGAAATGAAAAATGACACGTCCATAATATGGCATAAAAAATGCAGCAAAAAAGTAGAAGGATGGAGGGAGGGAGCAGTTACTACAGCACTGATCATTCAAACATCAAAACTTGTGGTACATTTTACAAGAGTACACTGTATTATTCATATGGATCACTGCTGCATTAGCCTAAGCTATATGGTAAAAAAGTAGCTTACTACATTTTGGAAGTGGAAGCAAGAGGATCCAGGAGCCCCTGGAGAATGGTCAGAGCAAAGCCTGTCCTAGAAGGGAGAAGGGATCTGGTTTATAATGCTTTGTAAAAATATGCACAGAGGACCACGTTTCTGCTCTAGAATGCCTCGAGTGCAACCCTTTCCAGAAAGCCATGGATGTGGCCATGGCCCTTGTAAAATAAACCTTGACCTTGTCTGGAGTAGTTGTATAACAAAACCTTGTCTGGAGTAGTTGTATAACAAAAGGTAATAGCCTCAGACAATCATTTGGAAACAGTTTGCTTTGACACAAGTTGTCTCTTCTTCTTACCTTCACAAGAAAAAATTTGTTCTGTCAAGACAATACCTGTGTTGTCTGTGGGCATCCAAGGTATGAGGTATCCTTTCTCCCTCGTGTTTAGGTGCTGGAATGAGAACTGGGAGATGAATAGACTGACTTTAACATAAGCTGTGATATCAATTTAGGCATAATGGGAGGAAGTTCTCAAAGAAAATGTTTCTGTGAAAGATGAAATAAGGTAGACCCACCATAAGAGACTGAAATCAGATGCTCTTTTTGCAGGGGTCATAGAATTAAGTAAAACTGTTTTCCATGTTAAGATCCATAAGTCAGTCAGATTTACTGTTTCAGACCTTCTCTTATAGAAAATGAAGGTTCGGAGGAGCCACTGGTTTCCTGGGAGGGTTCTCGTGTAGCTCCGCTTTACAAAACATTTTTCACATGATAATGTGAAAATGAGGGTTCCATGGGCAGAAATGTTGAAATGGCCAACAAATGAATCTTGATTGTAAAAAAGGCTATAGGTAGTAACTCACACAAATACTGTAAAATCAGAGAAACACTAGTCCTGAGTGGGTGCTGGTTGTTTTGTTGGCACCAACTAGAAAACCTTTTCCATTTGCTTATATATGATTTTTAGTAGCAGGCTTTCTTGCTTCAATTAGTATTTGCTGCTTGTCCTTAGAAAACAGGTGCCTAAAAGGTAGTAAGACCCTGTCATCTAGACAGTTGGTTACGTTTTTTTGCGGTAGGGGTGTATCAAACATTCTTTGTCTTTTGTGAGTAAATCCAGTCAGTGTGGAAGCTTGTGGTAATTGTTCCTGGAAAATTCCAAAAGAAGGGATAAAAACTGTTTCCCGGGAGAGAAAGGAGTCGCTACATTGATCTGTGGGGAGTCCTTCTCAATCTTAAGAAGTAGCCTGCAAAGAAGTGGAAAGGGTGGAAAAGCATACAAGACCATTTCATGCCCAATGAAAAGAGGGAACATCTGTCTTCCAGGCCTTCTTGTATGGAGTCCTGGAACAGAATTTTGCCAGATTGTTTAGAGAAGAGGCAAAAAGGTTTATCAGAGGAATTCTGCAAAGATGGTTCAAATCGTGAACAACCCCCTGATTCAGTTTCCATTTGTGGGGGTCTGCCTTGGTCTTTCTCAGCTTGTCTGCCACACAGTTTTCGTCAAACATTATTGAGTAAAATTCTAAGGAGGAGGAACAGCTTCTATTACCCCTGAGACAATATGTGATGTAAGACAGAGGAATCCCCTGCAATGGAAGAATTTCCTCCCTTTGTGGATCACATTTCTAGACTCATTTGTCAGAAACAATGTGTTGCCCAAGATAGAAATGGAAATTCAGAATTTCTGGAAGAGGTAAAGGGACTGCCAGAGTGTGAGGGGTAGAGACAGGATGAAGGTCAAATCACATGGGATCACCCAATATGAACTGTTAAGAACATAGATGCAAGAAATACAGATATAGTAGTCCAAGGGGAAAAAAAGTTGTTTTATTCACTGAAATTGCTATACTCAGTAATTATAATGACTTGTGTACTGAGCTACACAAAGTCATACAATACAACAGTAACTCATGGCTGGATATGGGTAATGCTTGATTTACCCATGGTTGGTGAGATTTGGCCAAACAAAGTCAATTGTGAGCAAATCAGCATTACCCACACATAACCATGGGTTATTGCTGTTATACAATGACATTATTTAAGAAATATTTAATGTTATTTAATTTATTAAATGATGTCCTTGTATAATGGCACCATGGTGCTCTTCCACATTCTTCCCATGGAGCTTTCTTGATGTACTGCTCATGCATATGGGACTTGCGTTCCCACGCTTATGAAGTACATCAATGCTGTGTAAAGGAAAAGATCTCCATTGCCCTTTTTTCGAATAGTAATGGGAGCAGTGGGATTAATAAAAAAAGTTTGTAAGTATACCTAAATATGCTACCAATACTTATAATCCTGTATAAACTGCAGAAGGAGGCAAATCTGGATGCATTGTATGTGCTGAGAAGAACACTATTGGCCAACATCAAAGACTGAAGCAATACTAATTTCATGAACTCTAATCATATCCTAAGGTGTCTGTTCTTAATATAAGTATGATTAATTTGATACTACTAGAGACCATACAAAGATGTGTTTATTAAGAAACATTTAAATTCTGTTGACTTAAAATAAGTGTGTTACACCTGCTGTCAGCTGACTCTTATTGGGCAATAAAAAAATTAAAATAATGTAGCACTTCTGTATACATATGAATGAATTATTTATACTTGTGTTATTTAATTGTAGTCCTTGTGTCAGTTTTATAGTGTTTATACCATATTCCTTATTTGCAGTTTAACAATATATTTATTATCCTTATTACTGTAGCAAGTCAGGCAACCAGAAGACGCATCCAACAAAACTTCAGATATTAATAAAATATTTTTTGTCTTATAGAAACATTGCTCTTGGCACTCAAAGCCAAGTATGATATTGTTTTAGATCAGTATTATAACCATCAGCTTCTTATGTAATGATCACATGCCAAATGTAAGAGAGTACTATTAAGTTATAATTCAGTCCTACATTTCTCCACCAAGATGTTCAGAGATAATCTAGTTAACAGAGGAATCCAAAAACATTGTAGAACATTGTAACAGTTTATTATAAAAATGTAAGCGCCTTCGCGTAGAATGCCTACGCTTCTTCAGGTATAATCTCTACAGCAATAAACTAACATTTATATTTTAAAATAACCAATGGTAAGCCAAGTTCAATAAACACTCAATCAAATCATTGCTGTCATGGAAACCATCTACAACATTAAAGCACTGATGCAAAAAAGACTTCTAGTAAAAACAATTAAAAAAAACTATATCTCTAAAATGTACATAAATTAAATATCACATACCTGTAGTTTGTAAATGTAACATCATAAAAACAAACAAAACAACATATTTTAACTCCATATCCATTCTCAGTGTTCTCATAGAAGAACTGTTAGATTTTCTGTTGTGTCATTGCATCTTGGTGTTTGTTCTTGGATTTCTATTTGTACCTTGTATTGCGACTTTATTCTGCAGTAGTGCTTTGGTGTTTTGACTTGGTTAATAAAGGAGACCTAGGAAGCTGACATCCAGTTTCAGTGAAAACTCCCATACCTAGCAGGCAGGGCTTACATCACCACAAGCATACTTTGATTTCCATGAACCATTGTGCACACAACCGCTTCTGCAAACATTGAGAAGGTTCACAGGAAGACCACTTGTGGTCAGTTAGGCCAGATTTATCTTGAGACCCAGGAATGAACCATGTGTACTTAATTTCATTTCAACAACACAGAACATACTTATCTGCATAAGAAGAAAAATGTCAGAACAGCCACATGTAAAGCACTCCTAAACTTGTAAATCTGCATATGTTGAGTTACGCAAAATTCTAGCAGTGTTACGTAATATTAGTAGTCAAAGTGATCATTTGTCTTGGCGTTGTCATAAGTGAATTCAGTGTGCATGTGCCTAAAGATTGCCATGCTGCAGTTCATTGACTGTATGTAGATCAATGTACTGAAATCAAAATAAATAAGTTAACTGCTGTAGGGAAGAGATCAGGAAGCATAGGTGCCAAGTCTCTATCCCACTGAGACAGTTAGCTTAAAATGTAACAGAAACTGCTGGTCATGACAGGTGGTTTAAGAGGCTAATTGCATTAAGCTAAGAACAAGACACAGCTGTTGTTAATAAACTGCTTTATTGGAAAGAATGTAATAAATATGGCAGCAATTCCTGCTTAAATAAGATTATGATGCTTATAAGAGTAAACAGGAAAATATTAATGATGTTGACAACTTATGACTATGCAGACCTTAATCAGAATATTCAGTTCAACTTCAAACTAAAGTATTTTCAATATACTTGCAAAAACTGGGATACTAATGTTTATCATAGATATGTATAGTAAAAGACATCCATGAATGTCCTTGTATTGTTCATTCTTAATTCTGAACATCAGAACCAACAAGTAATTAACAGATTTAAGTTTGTATGATCATTTATGTTCATGTGTCTGTCAGCATCTGCATGACAAGTTAATGTGATGTAGTTCCTGTGTATTTTTGGAAAGTGGAATAGCATATATAATTCCATAGTGTGACTATTTTTGCAGTTCTACAATCTTTTATTTCAGAATTAAACAATTTCTGCCAGTGCTAGAATGTCAGTGATTTTAGTCCTAGAGCTGAGAAGTGCATTGATTTCTTGAAAGAAAGGCAAGTGAACTGTAATTATTGTTTTCTTTTAACATTTTAATCAGTAGCTGACGTCTTCATGTAGTCAAAGTTCGAATTACAATTGTCCTAAATAAATCTATAAATAGTTTTGCCATTAATTTGAATTCTGGCTAGTGACTAAGCAGATCTGAGTGCAAGCTGTTTGTCATTCAAGAGCTGTGGTGCAGAGACTGAATTGCCTTTTCCATGCCATAAGGAAGTTTTTGGAAAAAGTCAATTGATTTAGAGATCCAGAGAGTTTGTTGCTCTGTGCCCTTCATTCCTTCATGTATGTAACTCATTGAATTCTAATATTATGGCATCTAGTTTGGTGTTCCTGATCTTCATTTTTCTCATGAATAAACTGATTCTGTTTAGTCAGAATGTCACACTAATCCTCATCCTTCATACCGCTCATCTGCATCCAGACCAGTAGAGCCGATACTGGTTCAATGATCATTAGTTTGATGCAAATAGACAAGGATTGCACATTGTTCATACTGTACACTGGTAGTACCCAAAGAGTTTTAGTTTTTCTTTAACAACTACTGATTAATTTGCATTACTGGTTTGAATTCATTTCTGGAAATAGCAATAAAATTGTTTCTTTGTAGCGATACTGCTGAAGTAAGTTCATTCTTCTTGAAAGCTTAAAAATAACTTTTGGTAGAAACCGTTTAAATCCTTTTCTGAGGTTTATGTCTTAAATTCTCTAAGACAGATATGACATTAGTTTATATGTTTTTATGTTAATCATATTCTAGCAAAACTCTTGTCATAATCCTTAATTTTAGAATTCTGAGTGATCAGCTCAATGTGTTACCAATTCACCCAATGAAAGCCATTGTAAAATGGCAGCCCCAGCATTTCTAAAATGCATTGCTGACTCGTTACTGTCAGCATTGTCTAATGGTATCTTTGATGCAAACCAGTGCTAAAGAATGAAGTAGACCTAAGTTGTTGTTCTCCTTCTTCTTACATTCTCTTGCCCGTGTTATTGGTGAAAACTTTGGGGAATTCCTGCATTTTTCAGGAGAAGGTGGTACTGTGACAGTGGCTTATATGGCCGCAATCTCTACCTTCCAGTGAAAGGCAGTTGAAAAAAAGCAGTCTCCTTACTGTTAGAAGTAGAGGTGTAGCTAGCTATTCTGACACCTTGTGTCATCCTCTGATCAGGTCCCCCCCAAACTCTATCTTTAGGAGAGAAAACAAATGGTCCTCTGCTCCTCTGGAACTGAGAAAAAAAATATTTCTTTCTTAAACTGCTTGCTACATTTGCAGAAGCAGTTACATCAGTTTATGCCACACAAACAGCTATAAAGCACTTCATTTCTAAAAAAAAATATTTCCTTTTAAACTGTAGCAAACTGCTTGTTAAATTTGTGGCAAGCAGCTGCTGCAGTTTGTTTTACACTGAGGACTGAGGGCTTCAGTTCTAACCACAAATGCAGTACCAGAATTCATTTCTGAATGGTGATTATACACTGCACTGAAGACCATTTGGCATCAGCCAATCACATCCTCTAGCACTTTGAGGCCAACGTAGCTGTCCCAATATCCCCAGCCTCACTACATTTCTTTTCAGAAGATAGTAGTTTTGTTCATGTGTCTAATGTTGTACAAGGTAAGGGTGATCTAAGTCTTTCTTGTAATTGTATGCATGTCCACACAGAGTAGGTGTTCTGCGCAATGCATAGGCATATATATATATATATATATATAGGTACCTCTTTATTGAATCTACAACTGCTTTTTACTGTGACACCATGAGCCCTAAACATTTGAATGCCATTCCTTCATATACTGATGCTTTGACGCTTGACTAATAAGTGGAGAATTGGCATCATGATGCCAGTTGCAAAGTCATGCCAGTGCAGACTTCCTTATAAAAGACAAAACGTTAATGCATCTTTGATCTCATTAGTAAGATCTCGATTTGTCATCATTATGAACTGTCATGAATTGTCACATAACTTCTTGTGATCTTACCATTCATCAGAGGATGCGAATGATGTGTATATGTTGCAGATGTGAGCATGCTTATACCTGTGCTATACAGAGGCTTGCATTTGTAATGCTGTTAAGAGTTCAAACTTAGGTATAGAAACGCATGCTTAATTTTCCTGTGCTAAGGTTCCATTTATAGAATGAGATTTAATTAAGAGAATAAGGTTGTATTTGCTGTCCTAAATGAAGACAGATGTAATATGCTGGGGTTGTTGTGTTTCTGGTCAACTGAGAGCAAAAAATGCCTCTTCTCTAATGCTGTCTAGAAACTGTAGCTTTCAATTCCTGTCTCTGCAGGAAATCCGTTCTCTCAGAGAGTTCTTTGGTAGGCCACCTGCTTATCTTTTTCTGAACTGAAGTTGGAGGTGGCTAGTGAAGACTTCTTTCATTGTAAAAAGCCAGGAAACACTACGTTTAGGCAGTTGATTCCTTCAATTGTCAGTGCAGGAATGCAACATAAAAGTGATTTTGTTCCTTTTAAACTATCTGGTACTGATAACACACACACACACACACACACATATCTAATACTGTATAAAATATAGTCTATGATCTAAAAACCTGTCATGAAAAGGATCATTGCCACAACAGCCAGTCGTTATCCCACAGGATCCAGAGCCCAAAAACATAATGGATTTCTGTCTTACCTTGGATCTCAAACACTAATTACAAACCTGTTCCTTATTCGGCTTCTGCAAATAGTTTCTCTTTGTTTCATTGATATATATTTGTTCACATTTTATTCACACCATTTAGATGACTGTACTGCATGTCCTAGAATCCCAGCTGTTCTCAGACCATAGCCTCTGAGAAAGGTGATTATTTTCTTACTCAGCTTAATTGGGCTCTCACTCTGACATCTGTTTGAGAAATTCTGCTAAAGTGGTATCCAGATAAATATAACGGCTGTGGGGGATCAAGTGGGAGCTTTAGGGTTACGGAATTAGGGCTAGGGATAAAGTAGGAGTTTTAGGGCCAGGGTTAGGTAGCAAATTTTTGAATTAGGTTTGGGAGCTACTGGGAGTTATAGGTTTAGAAAATGACTGGAAGTTTTATGTTTAGAATGTGAGGTTTGAAATTAGGATTAAGGAGTGAGTGGGAATTGTAGGGTTATTATCAAAGTTTAGGATTACTGTTGAAGATCAACTGGAAGCTTTAGGTTTAAGAAATGAGGGCTGAGATTAGGATTATGGCCCAACTGCATGTTTTAGGTTTAGGGATTGAGGTCTGGGATTCAAGTTTGAGTCTTCGTGGAATCCTAAGAGGGACTTTAGAGTTAGAGTGAGGGTTCTGGGCAGACATAACTATTGTGGCATACAAGTACTAAAAGCAAGGTGCTATAAAGTTAGGTACATGCCTCTTCTAACAAGTGAATGTGAGCTATGAGCAAATGGTGTGTGAACACCTGTAGCAGATGCCATTTAGATGTTTTCTGAGCTAATCTTTTCAGAGCTGTCGCTGCAAGTTTTATATCCTAACATTTTATTTCTTATGTAAATAAATGTGTAAAGTGCCTTCCCGTAGAAGCGGTGCTGCTGAAAGCAAAAGACAGGAGGACCTCCTCTGGGAAAATTTGCATATTATAACTTGTTGTTGTTTGTCTTTCGGCTTTTCCCGGTTAGGGGTCGCCACAGCAGAACTCCGATCCGTTAATGATTGGCAGTAGATTTTCACGAACGACGAGGTGCCAGCTTATCAAAATGCAGTCTACACCAAGTAAACAGTTAACAGCTTTTCTTCTAACTGCTGGCCACACTTCAGACCAATGCATTTTTGTCACAAGAACAGGTTAAGTCTACAACACTTTTTAAAGAGTATTGCCTCAGTGTTTTTTGCTTCACAGCAACAACCATTAGCAGGGCAACAGAAAGTTTCAAGTGAAGTTCTGTCAGTGTGCTCTGGCATTTTGAAGTTCAGATGTAACAAAAGTCTAGTGCCAAAATGGGTCCAGCTCCAGCCTGAGACTGATAATCTAATGTACCTTTTTTCTTTTTAAACAAAAAATATCTTTATTGAATTATGACTTATGATATAGGCAATCATGCATTTATAAAAATGAAAAAAATATATATTCACATATTTTCGGTTGCAAATATTATACATCACTTATGATCTATACAGTCATTGTCAATAAAGTATTACATCACTCATTCGATTCTTGCCATCCCTTAAACCGCATTCTTCCTCCAAAGCTTTATTCTGCAGGTATTGTTCCCACAAATCTCATTTTTTTCTATGTAATTTGTTCCTGCCCTTTCTAAAGATCCCACTTCCAGTCCTTTTATCTCTGTTACTATATTCACTACTTCAAATACAGTTAGTTTAGACTCCGAGTTCTTTTTTCTACTAATTACTTTTTTGGCAGTCACCAGAACTAAACTCAGCAAGGCCTTATCAAGGCAATTCAGATCCTGTTTCACAGCTCCAAACTATATATATTTGCTTACCCAGTATTTCTGACAGAGGAGTCTGCAGGGATTTTTTTAAGTCTGCCAGCTCATTACACTCTCAGATAAACAGATTCTCTCTTACCAATTCTTTCTTATCCCATCACACCTCCAACATTTACAGTATGTCTGAGGAAAACTTCTCTGGAGTCTGCTTGGGGTATAATAATAGCTATACAAATACTTCCACGCACAAATTCTAAATCTTCTAAACTTTGTTGCATATTTGGGAGCCATAAATATATCATCCCATTGTTTCTTTGTGAATTGCTTATCCAGTCTCTCTTCATAATCCTTTCTAACCTTCTCTGATTGATTCCTATAGTTATCATGCAATATTCTATATGCCCTACTAATTATCCCTTTTAACAGCAGCTTCTGTTCTAGATTCAACTAAAAGTTCTAGTGCTGGTCTTTCACTTAGGATCCCCTATTCTTTTCTTTTTGCATATACTGTGATATCTATCCTTGATAGGGAAGGTGGTGTCTAGCCTCCAGTCCAAATGTATTCTTGGCCTCTTCCCGTTCTTTTACCTTTCCCAGTCTAATTATTTGTTCCCAATATCTTGGTTCCTTTGCCAGTTTTCTCCAGTGAATTCCAGCTCCTTCTTGCATATTCTCTGTACCCCTAACTGCAGTCATCCCTATTGACAGAATCTCCTTTCTCCCTCCCCATTGTGGCTTAGTTCTTAGAATACTTTCAGCTAATTTATAAATATAATGTTCTGTATGGCTGTTGTTATTCTCTTTAAGGATCTGCATCCAAAATCCCAGTTTCTCCTTATTTCTTGAGCTTCCCCCATTTCATCATCATCATCATCCCTTTCCACTTTGAATAGTAGCTTTCTGCTTGTGCTGCATATTGGAACCTTAACTGTGTAGCTCTGAAATATCCCTTCAAATCAGGCAATTCCAAACTACTTTGTTCTATAGGAAAGATGAACGTACCCACTTGACTGTTACCTGCTTCCTCTCCCAGACAAAATCCTTCAACCCTTTATTAATTTACTATACACAACTTTTCTTCTGGTTGATAAAAATATGCCTAACCTGTGTACAAAACGAAATGGACTAAAAACATTTACACTGATCGTTTGTTGCTATCCATATCCATAAAACTGAGCTTAATACCTCTCAATCTGTTACAGCATGAAATCTGGACAAACCCATAAAGGCCCAAAAATAGGCAACATTTTTAAATATTGCTCTTACAAACTTGGAAAGTTAATACAATGACAGATTTTTCATTAACATGGATTTTTCAAAGGTTATGAAGTTTGAAACTCAAATATCTATCATTTTCTGACTTCAATCCTCAGTGATTTGCCTGAAAACCAAAATTGTATGAGGAACAGACCAAAAATATGAAGCAGAAATCTGGACATTCTGTGAAAATCTGGACAGTTGGGAGGCATACAGAGCTTCCATTTTCTCAGTTTTTTTATTATCCTTTCTTTAGTCTCTTCCCACATATCTCTAGCTGCTGTAACTGAATCCTTTTTAAACCATGCTCCTAAGTGCTTCATTTTATCATGTCCCCATAAATATGGGTATTATCGAACCATTTTGTTGTGGGTACATAGTTTACAGCTATTCCTTTTCCTTTATCTTCAGTAATTTTATATCCCAAAAAAGACCTGAAACTGTCTCAGAATATTCCTCAACACTTTTCTGGTTTTATTAAGTACAAAATAGTATCATCTGTAAATAAAGCCAACATTTTTGATTACCGTACCAATTATATCCTTTAATTTCTTAGTCTATTTTTGTTTTTATAATGGTTCTAAATATAATGCAAATAAAGGGGAAAGTGGACACCGCTACCTGGTTCCTGTGTTCAAACAGACCTCATCAGAGAGGGACCCTCAACTTCAGTTTTCACCTACAATCCCTCATATATCCTCCTAATTAACCTTATTATTGTGTCAGTGCATGCAAATCCTTCTGTTGCCCCACACAAAATCCCAGCTTACTCTGTCAAATGCTTTTTCTGCATCAAGACCCACCAACTGTGGTATTTTCTTACATTCTTCTTCTTCCCTCTGGATCATCATTGTTTTATTAATGTTGTTAAATATTGCCTCCCCTCCACAAAACCACACTGATCCATATCTATTAATTTTGGTAACGCATTTGCCATTCTTTTAGCTATTATAGACATAAATTCTTTATAATCGTGGTTTAGAATAGAAATTGACCTATATGTACCTGGATCTGATGCATCTTTTTCATCTTTACGTATTACAGCCACCGCTACTTTCCTTCAGGATGCCGGTACTTCTCCTCCTTTTAAAATACTGTTAAAAAAAGTACACATCTTTATCACTTTCTAACCTTCTAGCTTCCAAACTTCAACAGAAATACCATCTATTACTGGAGACTTTCATGTAGATTCATTGTACGTCACCATTTATATCTGTTCTCCTCCTATCCTAACTGTAATTGAGCCTCATCTACCTCTAACATTGACATATTTAATTGTTCCGTAAATATTTCCATTTTTTCCTTTTTCTTGATTCCCACATTTATCTGCCTTACATAGATTTTCATAACATTTCCAAAATGTTTCTAATACCTGTACAAATCTCTGGTTATTTTCCTTGTTATAGGCTTCCTCAGCTTGGCAACAACCCTTATTACTTTCTGTTGCCTAAGCCATTCTGCTAAAAGATTTTGTGCTTTGGAGTTATTATAAAAAAATTGCTTAGCAGTCTTTCTAAACTCATGCAGATTATCCAGGTCGCCCATATTTTCTCTTTAGCACTCTTGAACCTCTTCTTATTCTGTGAGATTACCCTTATTCTGCAATACATTAAAATTTGTCAGTCCCTCTAAATAATTCTTATTACTTACTAACCATATCTCTTTTTCTTTTATTTTTACAATATTTTTAAACTTCACTTTAATTTTATTCCACTCCCTAGCCATATTTTCTGAAGAAATTTCTGTCTTCCCTAATAACTCCAGAATAATTTCCACTACTCATTCTTTAAATTTCTCTCTGTTTAACAGATGGGGGCAAGAACCAATGTCTCATTTTTTGATTTCATTACCCTGCATTGTTTCATTTTAGTTATTATTGGGTTGAGATATGAAATAGTTTTGGATGCATATCAAAAATTTCAACCAGTTGCTAGTTTTCTTCCTGTTGATCTCCATCTCCCAGCTCTGGTCTTTGGTTCATTTCTAATACACTCATGGTTCTTTTAGTCAATTCCTGTGCTTTTAGCAGCAAAAACAGCCACAGAGGTTCCAGACACGGCAAATATGATCTTTGCTTTGTTTTGTTGATTCTTTTATTCTAAAAAGTACAAACAGGTAAGCGCTTTCACGGATAACTCCTGTGTTTTTCTCAGTCTCACAAGCATTTCCTTTTGAGCATTGGAAATGTTTTACTGTCAAAGTCTCTCTATGAGCTTTATTATCAGTAAAATAAGAAGCAGAGTCCCCTTCTTTTTGATAGTCACTTTTTGTTGGACAGACTTGTGCATTTCCTCCTTAGCATATTCTGCATCAAAAATGTTGATCTCCAGGAAAAAATATTCTGAAGATAGCTGGATATAACAGCTTAAATATTACACATGCCTCTCAACATTCTCTGATTACTAGAATAAATGTACTCTTCTGCCTGGTGTACAGTGGCTATTTTCAACAGACACTACTGTCTCTAACTTTTATTATTTTGGCCTTCTGCCACAGATTTGTCAGAGTCAACTCCTTCTGCTGGTAAGATTGCATCTTTACTATTAAAGGTCTAGGTTGCTTTCTCATGACCAGGTTTAGAGCATGCACACAATGTGCCCTTTCAGTTAGCAACTCTGCTGTAGAATACCAGTCCAGTTGCTTATTTGTGTTTTCATAAAATCAATACAGTCTGTTATTTTCAGTTTCTCTGGTACAGCAGAAAATCTGATGTTTTCCCTGTGTTCTGTCATCTAACTTACCATTTTTGAAACATCTCTTTTTGAACAGTCTCATACTTAGTCAGCATTTTCTACATTTTGACTTCTGATTTTTGCAGTCTTATCAGCTCATACGAGTATCTTTCTAAAGCTTCTTCCATTTTTCCAGCCTTTTGTTATTTGTGTTTATTTACTCCTTCAGTGTTTCATTTAATTTAATCAGCTCTGAGCACATTTGACTCATTCTTTCCTCTAGACTATTGAAGTCAAGTCCTGCAGCAAAGCTGGAGTTTGAACTGCTCTTTGCTGAACAGCTGCATGATTCTTCCCAGCCACTGTATTCTTCTCAACTTTTCTGGTTTATTTTCTTTCAGGTTCTCTAAATGTCTTCTTTGCTGGCATCTAGGCAGTGCACTTACTAGCCTGTAACTGAAATTTACCCAAAAAGATAAATTCAGCAGCTCTCTTTTCTGAATTTCTATTTTCATACTGAGTAAGCTGAAATTAAGCTGATCTCAGTGTGCAGCCATCTTCGAAGTCCATTCCATCAAATGAACTTGTTGAGCTCTGTTTGGTATATTATTTGCAGTGGTGGCTCGTCCTGTTGGACTGCAGGACTGAAACCCCCAGCTGAAAACCAAAAAGTGTGTGTGTGTGTGTGTGTGTGTGTGTGTGTGTGTGTGTGTGTGTGTGTGTGTGTGTGTCCAGTGACTACAAGAACTCAGGAAATATACCTGGTATTGGCTAGACTCATAAACCTGTACCTTGGGAGTAGGTAGCAAGAGTTTGAATTCCCTACCCACCACCACTTATGAAAGTTTTGCTTCATATTGCTGTTCTGTTCCTCATAAAATCTGTGGTTTTCTAGAAAATAATGACAGGCATTTGATTTTAGACTTCATATTCTTCAGAAAGTACATAGTAACACAAAACCTTTTATTCTAGCAATTTTCTGTTTATAAGATCATTGTTGGCTTTGTCCAGGTATTTTGTGCTAACGGGTTGAGAGCTACAGTGAGAACTGAATTCAGTGAATATGTTTGGGGGCTACATTCCCCCATTATTGGCTTTGTCTAGGTGTTTTATGTAAAGAAGTTGAGAGCTATGGCGCGAACTGAATTCACTAATTAATAGCCATTTAAGTTTCAGTCTAGCTGTCTTTCAAGAAATGGCTGATTTGGCATAGGGGTATGTTGCTCTGACTGTAGTGCCCAGGGTCCTGCGTCCAAGACTTAGCAGTGAAACTCATGGCAGTAACACAGTGTTTTATTCTAGCAACTTTCCAAGGTTATACAAGCAATGTTTAAAATGTGTACCTAGTTTTTGGGCTTTTGCACCCCCCCCAATTAATTTTGGCTTTTTTCAGATTTCTTGTGCTTCAAAGTTGAGAGATATAGTTGAGTGTCTAGTGGATTTTGCAAGAAGCTGAGAGCTTGAAGAGAAGTTTAGTGCTTATGCTGAGTCTGCTTGCATTGTTAATAGCCCAACAGGTAGTATACTTGCTTTTGATGCAGAAGGCTGTGGGTTCTACTCCCATAGTATATAGATGCATTTCCTGATACTGTACTGTTTTGTACTTTTAAAGGAGATGGATGCTGCAGTCCTGAGAATGTCCACTTTGGCAGAGATACCTAGTAACGATGAACCTGATATCAGTTTGCCATCCATCCCCTATTGCAATATTACTAGCTTATCGTTTTTTATGTAACATAGAAAATGTATTCCTCAAGGGCAATAGGCACTTTATTTGTAGATGAAACAATGAAATATAAAGTTGTTTGCTAGCAGCAACCTCTTCATTAGTTACAGATCTCTTTAATGTGGACTTATTTAGATGACTTTTACTTCTGCAGAGATTTTGCATATTTACTGATACTGGTAGACTGTAGAAGTTTGAGTAGACTTTTATGATGGAAATGTTCTAAATTGGGCAGTTTTGTCACAATTGGTGCACTCATTTTGTTTCATTGTTTACTGGAAAAATGTTCCAATGTATTGTATTCTACAAGGAATATAATTTAATACAATCAGGAAGGTGTATCAACGAACACATGTATGTTTCTGTGCAAGGGGCTTATGATTTGAAAACACCCCAAAGTTAATCTTTATCTGCCACTGGCCAGATGTATTTTATTTGAATGTGGGTTTCAATGCTGTTTCAATGAATATGAGTTTCAAGGGCAGAAAGTTTTAATGATTAGTCTATATTCATTGTGAAACTGCATTGCTTTGTTTAGCAGATGTCTATTAGTGTTTGTGCTGTAAAATGTAAAATAAAATGTTTAAATGAAATCCAAATCATCGTAGAAGTAAAGCAGTATGCACATTACAGTGTTTATGGTAAATGGGGCTAAATAGCCAAGTAATGGGACATTAGAATAGCTGCAGGGGGAAGGCCCCATTTGACCATGATGTGTGGGGGGAAGGGCATCAAACTCAGACAGCCCTAGCTGAACTATACCTCTCAACTGTCCAGATTTTTGCAGTATGAATAGATTTTTGCTTCTTATTTTTGATTTGTCCCTCATAACATTTGTGGTTTTCTGACAAATCATTTAAGAATGAAGTCACTAAATAATGACAGGCATTGAGTTTCAGACTTCATACCCTTCAGAAAAATGTATGCAAGACCTGTTATTCTGTCAACAGTCTGTTTATACAAGAGAAATTTTTAGTACTGTTTGTATGTTCCCCAACATATTTGGCCTTTTCCAAATTTCCTGCATTCAGAGGTACCCACAAATAAATAACTTTTTAGAATTAGGTATATCCAAACCTCTCAACTGTCCCCGATTTTGGCTCAAAATGTTGCTCTCCCACTAATAATCTGTCTGCAAAATGGCAAATTTGGAAGAAAACATGGAGTGTTTACAATTAATAAATAATTGTAATGATCAGAGTTATAGATTACGTTTAATTTCAGAAATGAATGTAGATTCTCTTATTTTGTCAGCTGATCAAGTTAACAGTACTAATATTAAAAAAAAAATGTTGCAAAAGACAGGCACAGCAGATCAGCAAGAGATATTTATTTTCACTCCTCAAACCTCACAGTACAAAAACAATAACTCTGCTACAGTTCTCAGCGCGTTTTCGTCGACATACACTTCATCAGAAAAGCTAAACAGTGCTCAGTGTGCTAAATTTATAAGTCTGATGTTATTTGAATCTACCTATGGTGACTCCTAACTAATTAAAATGTTAATACATTCAATTAACATCCTTGTTGAAATTACAGATTTCTTAGCAAAATCAAAGAATAAAAAAAGAAATGAAAACTTGTTGAATGTTTTGTACAATAGTTAAATAATTTGAATACTTAAAAGAACATTAAAAACAAAAAAAAAAACACTCTCTCTCTCTCTATATATATATATATATAAAATTAAATACATTGAGATATTCAATACAATTAGTACCTCAATATCACCATCTAGTGGTGAATCAAAAACTTTACAGGCAAGAATACATAGTGAAAATGTATATAAATATAAATAAATATTGTATGCTTTAAAAGCCATTTTAATTAATACATAAAAAATGTACCTGTTTACAAAATATTTGAAAAACATATAATAATGTATGTGTGAAAAATGTTAAGATGTATATAAAAATATATAAAATGTGTATGTATATATATATATATATATATATATATATATATATATATATACGTACAAATGATGTATGGGTGAGTGGTTATGACCTGGCTGATCTCAACTTTAATACAGGTTTTAGAGAGATCATTTCATTTAAACCTGGGTGACTGCTAGCCTCAAGCATTAATTGCAAAAATAACTCCCAAGGACCACCCCTGGGATCGGGGGTAATACCTCTATGACGAAGAATAGGAATAGGAATTTTTCAGATTTACATGGTAAAGTATGTTTAAACAATGCGTTGTTAGTGTTTTCCTTCCTTACGTCATATAGGTGCTCGTACACCCTTTGTCTCAGCCTTCTCTCGGTTTTCCCAATATAAAAGGAATCACATGCCTCACAGGTCACCATGTATACCAAACCACAAGTATTGCAGTTTGCAAATCCTTTAGTGGTGATAATTTTGCCTCTGCTTTTCAAATATATAGTTAGGAGACACCACTGGTAGATTCAAATAACATCTGACTTATAAATTTAGCAGACTGAGCACTGTTTAGCTTTTCTGATGAAGTGTATGTCGACGAAAATGCGCTGAGAACTGTAGCAGCGTTATTGTTTTTGTACTGTGAGGTTTGTTCACGGAGTTCAAATAAATATCGCTTGCTGATCTGCTGTGCCTGTCTTTTGCGATTACCAGTGTGAGTTTGGGCACATTGACCACTTATTTTTATTTACTAGTTTTTTGTTTGTGGTCATGGATCTTTCAGCAAGTACCAGCAGTCATATTGTCAATGACTGTGATAACGCCAGGAAGTCCAACGAAGTGGGTGAACTTCGTAAACTGATTGGATGCTTTCCAAGTTGGTCGGTGTGTTAATGCCACTCAGCCAATCACTAATACAACATTCTACATAGTCTCTTATTCCGTGCAACCAGGAAATAGCAGGACGTCCAGCTTCGAAGGAAGGGACAGTTACCGGCTTAAACAACAGATCCAGTGTGAGACAAGAGACTAGTCATGGCTTAAGGAATAGGGTTTCCCAATCTTTTTTCCTCTGGAAATGTAATAGCAACCACCAGTGGAGTCGTTAGGTCGCAAGCCAAACAAACAGCTACTTTATTACCAGCTGCTGCAGCTGCTACCAACAAAGGTACTGAAACTCAATTTAAAGACCTGCTTGAGTTTAAATTTTACTTTAAAGAGCCGATTAGGCAGCAGGGACATAACAAACATGATTCATATGTTGAAATGGTGTCTAAAACGAACAGTTTACTTTTTAAATATAAATCAATGGAAATGGACATTATATATGTGAAATATTGTATCCAATCCAATATAGTCTCTAAGGGGCTTCGAGTGTGTAAATACCCCAATAATGTTAGGGAAGGCTCACAGTTTCATAAAGATTTAATTACTGCATTTGATAGGTGCGGTTTAGATATTATGCGAGCTATCATTGCCAACTGCCAGATGGAGAAGTTATATGTTACAATTGATGAAATTAATCAGAAAATTGTGAATTATTTATTTGGTATTGAAAGTGAGAAAAACAAATATCATGACATGTTGAAGGATGTTGAGTTAAAATGCATGAAAGTATTTGAAAGAAAAGTTAAGAAAATTGATAGAGACATGTTTGAATATGGTAATAACATACATTACCCTTTACCAAAAACAGGGAAGGGCAGCAACAATAAATATTCTAATCATGAATATGTGGCATACAACGAGGTTTTTGACAACCATGACATGTGCAATGACCAAGGTCCATTTCATAATGAAATTGACCCTTTAGAATACCCCTCCCCTCGGAGATCCAAAAGGTTGAAAAAGAAAGAACCCATAAACTACAACAATGGAATTATTACCAAAATCGAAGGAACAGGCAGTGGAAATGAAAACTGTAGAATATATAATTATCAATGAATGTGTATACAGTTATAAAGGTTTTAAAATATTTAATTACACTAATCTCACTGTCACTAAAACACATTTCAATTTGTTTTCCGAAGGTTTCATCTACATTCCCAGGGTCAAAGCCAACATGGTTGATTTATTGGTGGATGTTAAAATGTTTGTGAGACAAAAGAATTTTGAGATACATTTTAATGGTTTAGATAAAAGAGAGAGTACCAGTATTTTAAAGAAAAAGAGTACTTTTAACCCACCATTACATCCACAGCTCAAAAATTTTGAAAATGTTTTAGAGAAGCGTCTTGATGAGCTTATATTTAATAAAGTACCCCCAACCTTACAAAGGATGAATTTAACATCCTTGATTCTTGTAGAATAGACAAGAACCTCAGAGTCATGAAGCCTGATAAAGGAGGAGGGGTGGTTCTGATGGACCAAATAGACTATGAAGTCAAAATGCTAAACATGTTGAATGATGAAAATACATATGAAAGAGTGTCCTTGAATGAGTTTAACATTGCGAAAAGGAAAGTTTCAATATGTCTTAATGACTTACTTCTTGAGGGGCTTATTGACTTAGAAACTTACAACTACTTACATGTTGAGAAACCAAAAATTCCTTCCATTTTTGGTATACCCAAGGTCCACAAGAACCATTTGGACCCACCTCTTAGACCCATTGTTTCAGTGGAGGGCTCTTTGACAGCTCCCCTAGCCAAATACATTGACTTCCATTTGAAGCCATTTATATTGGAACATTCCAACATTTTAAAAGATTTGTGAGATTTTTTGAAACACATTGATGCCCTACAAAAAACAAATACTCAATTTTTTATTTCTTTGGATGTGGTAGATCTATTTACCTGTATTCTCCATGAAACAGGGCCTTTATGGTTTGAGCAATTTTTGGAGAGTCATATTTCCATTTCCTTTAATAAGTTTCGTACCTGTTTGATTCTTATGGACTTTAATTTTGAAAACAATTTTATATACTTTCAGGGTGAGTATTACAGACAATTAAAAGGTGTAGCCATGGGTGCACATTGTACCCCCATATATGCCAACATTATATTACTCAGTTGGGAAAATAAATTTGTATTCAATTCCCATTTCAAAATTTTGTGGAACTACTATGGTCATTTTTTGGACGACATTTGCCTTTTTTGGAATGGCACCGCTGACCAGTTTCTTGAGTTTTATGAATACGTCTCACACACTACTGATTTTCTAAAATTTACTTACAAAATAGACAGTTCCCAACTTAGTTTTTTTAGATGTGAGCATACAGAGAACAAATCAGGGGTTGAAATCTAAAATTTATAGAAAGGAGACCTTTTCTAACACCTACTTGCATTTTTCTAGTTCTCACCCCCCCCCCCTTATCAAAACAAGGCAATTGTCAAGGGTCAGTTAGTAAGAGCTAGCAGGATGACCTCAGATGAGACAGATTTCCAGATAGAATGTGAATTTATTGCAAATGTGTTTCGAGAAAGAGGTTACCCCGATGATTTGCTAGAAAGACTGATACAAGAAGTAAAAACAGCAAGGACAACAAGGTTTTTGCCTATTCTGAGGAATTCAACAAAAATATTTGGCAACACTAACACTAAAAACAATTCTCCAGTAGATATAAAACATTACAACTCAGCTTTGACCATTACTTTCAGTGGCGAAACCAATATAGTTAAAAATATTATTAATGACTAGTGGAATAGGTTTGCCAGTCTTTCAGATTTGAATCTGAACTTTGAAGAACCCTTAAAAGTAGTATTCAAAAAAGGGCGTAACATTAAGAACATACTTGAGGGTGGAAAACAGATCACACATCTCTCAAACAAGTTTGGTACACATAAATGTGGAAGCTGTCATTACTGTGTCAACATTAAGGAAGGTGAGAAAATATATTTAAAAAGTAGAGGCATAATTATCACCACTAAAGGATTTGCAAACTGCAATACTTGTGGTTTGGTATACATGGTGACCTGTGAGGCATGTGATTCCTTTTCTATTGGAAAAACTGAGAGAAGGCTGAGACAAAGGGTGTACAAGCACCTATATGACGTAAGGAAGGAAAACACTAACAATGCATTGTTTAAACTTACTTTAACATGTAAATCTGCAAAATTCCTACTCTTCGTCATAGAGGTATTACCCCCCGATCCCAGGGGTGGTCCTTGGGAGGCCTCTTTAGAATACAGAGAGTTATTTTTGCAATTAAGGCTTGAGGCTAGCAGTCACATAGGTTTAAATGAAATGATCTCTCTAAAACCTGTATTAAAGTTGAGATCAGCCAAGTTATAACCACTCACCCATACATCAGTTGTACTTTATATATATATATATATATATATATATATATATATATATATATATACATTTTATATATTTTTTTATATACATCTTAACATTTTTCACTCATACATTATTATATGTTTTTCAAATATTTTGTAAACAGGTACATTTTTTATGTATTAATTAAAATGGCTTTTAAAGTATACAATATTTATTTATATTTATATACATTTTCACTATGTATTCTTGCCTGTAAAGTTTTTGATTCACCACTAGATGGTAATATTGTGGTACTAATTGTGTTGAATATCACGGTGTTGCGGTAGTGTTGTCGCCTCACAGTAAGACGCTGTCCTGTTCGATTTTCAGCTAGAGCGTCTTCTGCATGGAGACGTGTGAATGGGCGTACCTTCGTTGAAGGTTGTGCGTCTGGCCTGGCAAGCCAGTACGTAAAAATCAACTGCCAATCATTAGCTGACCGGAGTTCCACTGTGGCGACCCCTAACCGGGAAAAGCCAAAAGATACAAACATATATTTGGTTTTTAATGTTCTTTTAAGTATTTAAATTATTTAACTATTGTACAAATCATTCAACAAGTTTTAATTTCTTTTTTTATTCTTTGATTTTGTTAAGAAATCTGTAATTTCAACAAGGATGTTAATTGAATGTATTAACATTTTAATTAGTTAGGAGACACCATTGGTAGATTCAAATAACATCAGACTTATAAATTTAGCACACTGAGCACTGTTTAGCTTTTCTGATGAAGTGTATGTCGACGAAAATGTGCTGAGAGCTGTAGCAGCATTATTGTTTTTGTACTGTGAGGTTTGTTCGTGGAGTGAAAATATATATCTCTTGCTGATCTGCTGTGCCTGTCTTTTGCGATTACCAGTGTGCGTTTGGGCACATTGACCACTTACTTTTATTTATTAAAAAAATGTCCCTTCTTTGACAGGTTCCCAGCTGTATTGTGTGGCTATTTTATATTTTTGCATCACATTTTTGGTCCGTTTTTCATAAAATTTGGGTTTTCTGGCAAATTAGTGGCAAATCATTAAAGATTGAAGTTAGAAAATAATGACAGACATTTGAGTTTCACATTTCATACCCTTCAGAAAATTCATACTAATGCAATACCTAATTATCTTTCTAAGTTTATAAGAGCAATATTTAAAAATTATCATAATTTTTGGCCCTTTGTCCCACTTCTATTTATGGCTTTGTCCAGATTTCTTGCCCTGAGGTTGAGAGGTATGACAAATGTGTCAGGGCCATCACCATCAGCCAGAGACATTTCAAATTGTGACATATTTCTTGCACCCCACTCCCCCACATAGTGACTCTGGATGTTTCCAAGCAAGGCAAGGAGCAGTTATGCAGTGTTAAGTGTGCAGAGTATCCCCCCCCCCATCCAAGTTAGACACAAGTACTGCAGTGGCTTTTCATCTGTCCTTGATTTTACAGAATATTCTAGTTTTCTGTCATATTTTTATACTGTTGATTTATGCTTCTTCTTCAGAAAATGCATGTTGTTGCAGTGCCTGTTGCTCTGTGTTTAAGTAGCAATACTTTCATGACCATCAGGTAAGCTTGTCTGAGACTGTAAGATGCAAGTAAGCTTTAATAAGCATACTGCTAAAAGAATTACCAGCATTGAAAGCCTTTTTTTCAGAGACTATTTACATAACGAGATAGCATATAAGCCTTGGGTATTGAAATGCATATGACAGTGTTTGCAATAAAGGACAGGAATACAGTATTTTCAGAAGCTCATTACATTTGTTGGAGACTTGCAGTCATCTTTGCAAGCTTTATCCATAAACTAAACAGAATGCCAATCTATCATGTGTGGTCCCTAACCTGTGCAGTAATCCTTTATAGGTTCATAGATAGGTACTAGGCTACCGGTTCATAGATAGGTACTAGGCTATCTGCCCAAAGGCATTTATAAGCCTAACCAGAATGTGTTGGCTTTTGCCACCCCCTTAGAGTAGTTCCCTGTGCCTCTGTCCAGCAGAGCCACTGAAGTGATCCCCGAGGTAAACTTTCTGTTTCCCATCCACTCGTCAAGATTTCTTTTGAGTGTTAGTGAGGAGCTCTGCCTGATGTAGATTGGGATCTTGTTCCAAAGCATGGGAAGTCTCTGGGACAGGAATATATCCCTCCAGCGCATCCTATTTATTGTTGTGATGAGGTTGAGATCCCTAGAGCATATGGCTTGCAGGAATAAGGTTTTCTTTAGGTGGAGCATGTCCATCAATTCTGGTTTGGACATGGACTTGTATGTCAGGCAGAGATCACCTCTGAGTAGGCGGTATGCAACTGAGTACAGCTGTAATTTCTTCAGTCGAGCTGCATAGGGCATCTGTTTGAGGCCTGTGATCCTCTTGTTGAGGTTCTTCTGTGGTCTTTCCAGGTGTTGCAGGTGTCTTGTAAGGTACATTCCAAATGGGGTGTTGTACTCTGATTGGTCTGATGAGTGATGAGTAGAGAGGTACAATGACCTCTTTTGATCTGGATGCTAACCCTTTTGTGATAAGGTGGGCCACGTAGAAGGATTTTCTAACCACTTTGGCAATGTGATTATCACATTTGAGATGACTATCCACTCAGGTCCCCAGATCCCGTATTACGTCTTCCATATTTAGGGGACTACCACCCATGTGGTACTTTGTGGGTACTTTGTTTTTTCCAAAGGGGGTGACTATGCACTTTTTGGCATTTAGCTTGAGGCCATGATTTTGACACCAGGTATCCGTCTCAGTGAGATGCTTTTGGAGGATGTCTGTGTCAGCTGGAGAGTCAATTATAGCCCCTAGTTTGCAGTCATCTGCGAACTTGGTCAACCATAGTCCTCCTGTGCTTGCCTGTACCTCTGAGAAGTATATGCCGAACAGGAGGGGTCCTAGGACTGAGCCCTGGGGAACTCCACTTGTAATTGATTTAGAGTCGGACCTAGCTCCTGCAACTCTCACCATGTGGGTTCTGTCTGTGAGCCAGTTGGCAACCCATCTTGTGACGTAGGGGTTTATGTTCAGGCTGGTGAGCTTGTCTATAATACCAGAATGGAGAATGGTGTCAAAGGCCTTTGCGAGGTCTAGGTAGGCTGTGTGTACCACCTTTCCCTCATCTATAGCCTTGGTAACTGTCTCAAAGAAGTCCACCAGGTTCAGGAGGCATGATCTGCCCTTAACAAAGCTGAACTGGATAGGGTCCAGTGTTTGGAGGTTTCCAATGTCTCTGTTAATGAATTCCATGATGATGCGTTCCACAGCCTTGCAGACCAAGCTAGTCAGGCTTATAGGGTGATAGTTCCCAGGGTCTGTTGTGGCTCCTCCTTTGTGGAGCGGAATAACCGCTGCTGTGTGCCACTCTATGGGTACGTAGCCTGTGGAGAGGCTGAGTTTGAACAGTGTATTTAGGTGAGGGGTTAGTTCGTCTTTGAGCTTGTGTAGGATGCCATTGATGCTGTGTTTTTGGCTTTGGAGAGGGCTGTTTTAACCTGAGTGTCTGTGATTTCAGGGACTCTACATTCTTCTGGTATAGTTATAGGCCCTCTTGGGAGTGAGAGGGGGGTGAAGTTTGCGCTGAACTTGTCTGCCAAGATGTTGGCAATATCTCTCGGTTCAGTGTATTTTGCGCCATTCTGCACTAACTCCAAGCGGATCTGAGCATTGCCACTTAGAGTCTTGACATAGCTAAAGAATGCCTTGTGGTTATCTTTGGAGTCCTTGGCAATTTTTCTTTCAAAGCTCGCCTTGGATGATTTTATGAGGGATTGTAGTTTCGTGCTGATACTGATCAGGGATGTCTTGCCTTCTTGGGATTTTACTCTTTTCTGTACTAGTTTTCTCCTTCTATTGTATAGCTTGTTTATGGCAGGAGTCCACCAGACTGGTTTCCTTTTCTTGGAGGAGTGAGTCTTGGTTTTGCTTGGGATGGCATGATCCATGCATTCTTGTAGGTGCCCATAGAATGCATTAGTAAAGATTTTTGCAGCTTGGACAGCGTTATCCTTCAGCATGGGGGCTTTGAAACTTTCCACCTCGGTCTTAAGTAACATGAAGTTTGCTTTTGAAAAGTTTTTCACGGTGGTTTTCCTGTCCGGGGGTGGGGGCGGAATGTGGATATCCAAAGTGATTTGTTTCTGGTCAGATCTAACCAGTGAGGGGTTGACCTCCGGTGTGGAACACCGGTTGTCCATGTTGGTGATGACCAGGTCCAATATTTATCTCGAGCTTGTTTCTTGTTTGCTGTTCATTTTTTACTTTGATCATGTTTTCCCCATGAAACAAGTAGATAGTTATTGTCAGGCAGCAGGTCTTTTATGGATAAGAAACATTTTTTACAAGTGGGGGTATCACAGAGATGGCTACTTTCAGCATGTTACTTGGTACTTTTATAAAGCTGAATATAAATCATAATTAGAACTGCATTACAAGGAGAAGTGGTGTGAGTTGAGTGCTGCTTGTTTTTTTATACTTGATTTTGACTGGCATTCCAGTAATGTATTTAATAATTAATTTATTTTTTCACGCCTCACAACCTTTTTGTTTCCATCTAGATATTAAGCTGTCATGTAGCCAATCCATTGAAAATTTTTTTTTCCTCTACAGTTCATTTTGTCTTGATTGGACTCTTATAATGATGGTTTGGCACCCAGGGCAGCGTATTTAAAGTCCCGGTTTTTGCATGTTTTAGCATAGCCACACCCCTTCTCATTGGCCCCACCCATTCGGCTGTCCCCTGCAGCCCCCCTTTGGTTTGAAGCCATCAGCCGCCACTGATTATTTGATTCACAGTTCACAGCTCTAAATAGCATTTCTACTTTCTTTGTATGTTTTCTTATACTGGAATATAAACCTGTGTTTCTCCATTGTATGTCCTGTTTTCACAAAGAATAACAGTTGCCTTAAGCCTTGCACTCTGATACTATATTTTGCAAGACATCTGTTGTCATGCATTTTTATCAAGAATTTCAAAATTCTCTTTCATCAACTTTGTGCTGGACTGTCTAACTTTATTGCAAGCATCTTTATTTTTATTTATCCTTTGTTGTCCAGGTTAGTCCCACTAGGCTAGTAGTCTGTATTCAGGAAAAGCTCTTTTTGATAGGTGCCTTGGGTTCTTTTACATCCACCTGAGCTATCACCAAATTAAGCGGATGGATTTTTGGTTTAGGGACTCATCTGAAAGACAGAAGACCCAAGAGTGCAGCAACCACCTTATGCTCCTCTGCAGTGTCAGAAATCAATCTACCTGCTGTAGGAATAGAACATACAGCCTTCTGCAACAAAGGCAAGTGTGCTACCTGTTGTGCCACTGACACTGCTTATGAGCATTCTGAATGTGCTTACCTTCAACAAGACTGCTTTTCTAACTATCCAGCAGATGTGCCAAAGATTTTTTTTCTCCTGCAGATCCACTTTGGACAGCTATTTACATTATGTGGAGTGGACCCTGGGTTGCAGAATTTTTAAAAATTTTCTTCAGGTGTAGTTTTAACGGGCAGGGAGTGTATCTGTGCCTTGAAATATCATTAGTGTAAGGGTGTTTGTATGTGGGTATCCATATAACTTTGTCCCATCTTTGGAGCTGCAGTGGATTCATTCCACCTGCGGGCCCTTCCCCATTTGGCAGCAGTGATTAAGGGCTATTCATTTGAAAAATAGCATCCTCTATCATGCTGAGTACCCCAGTCAACTAATTCCCACTAACTTTACCTGAGGTGACACTGCACTAGAAGCCATCAAACTGTAGGATTTTGCACAATCTTTGTGTCTGCTTTTATGCCACAATGCTGAACTATGTTCTGCAGTGCATTCTCCTTGACATCTCGTTTGTGTTGAAAATACAGAGTACTAAACACTGATCAGTAATGGCTGCATAATACTGTATGAAAATATGCTTTGGGAGTCACAGATGCACCATGCAAGCAGTCACTGATAGATTCATGGATAGTAAGGAAACACACAAAATCGTAAGTTGAGAAAGAACAAGGGGTCTCATGTGATTGTATGCTCTTTATCACTGAATCTATTCTACAGCTTTGTTTTGTATAAAATATCAGCACATTTTCTCAAATTATGCAGAGTTCCGTGATTTATAGAAAGTTACTGTCTGCAGATGAGTCATCAGAAAGTATTTAAACCCACGCTTTTTGTATCTCTCGGGTTGGAAGGCATGTTCAGTCATTTTGCATTTGTACTGGAGAGAGAGAGTGTGTGTGTGTGTGTGTGTGTGTGTGTATAAAATAGATATATTTAATAGATTTCAGCTTAATGCAATATTTAAATCATTTTCAAACCTGACAAGGTCAAGGCTTTGGTTCTGTAGGGTACTGAATACAGTTACAGTATATAGAATCACTGAATAATGCATAATGCATGAAAAGGTTATTATGTGAGTATAGTCTTGTATCTAGCAGTTTAAATAATTTACTGCTATGGGGATGTTTTGAGGTAATTTTTAGATTTTAATCCTACAATCGTATGCAGAGATAAGTTCTGTTGCATATTTTAGTTTGACTGTAATCAGTATTTTATATTTTATGGAACAGCAGAAATGCCTGGATGCTGTAAGTAAATATTGATGTACATTCATTTTCAAGCATGCTTAGCACTGCTTTCAGATTATTCATATTCTTAGCAGTTGAAACATTGATACTGCTGTTTGGTGAGATATTTTGTTATGGAATTTCAGCAACATGTACGAAGCACTGTTTTCTAGTTCTGCGAGTGCCAGTTTTTTCTACTTCTTTTTTCCAGATGCTGTAGCAGTTGGTGTACTTAATATGACAGCACAAATATAAAACAAGATTAATTAAACTGATGTCTTTTTTTATTAATGCTCTTGTCTATCCATGTTGTTATGTATTCAGGTTTGTGGATATGTAGGTAACCACAGAGCTGTATGATGTGGTGACATTTTTCTTAATCAGTTTACAGATGTATTGTTGCTGTATGGGTTTGATGAGTTTGTTGCAGAACAAAATGCATGTAATTTCTGTAGAGCACAGAATGTGTAGCATTCGTAACTGGGCTTGATAATGTATAGTGTCTGATGTCTTGTAGATACTTCTGTGCTCATGTGTACTCTATTAAAATATCTATAGTGCCCCAGTGCTGATCTACATGAATTATATTTTGTGTCAGTGTTTTTACAAAAGAAACCCCTAGATGCTCAGTTTTCTTTTGCACTAGGTTCAGCAACATCTGTTTCCACACAACCACACAGCTGGAACAATACACATGCTTTGAAGATGTTGGATTTACTTTGAAAGCCCTGTAGTGAAGCTTTGAAAACCTTCTACCTTTACTGACAATAATTTAAGCAGATTAAAGCACTGTGACATAAACAGACCCGCTTTGACCTGATATTAAGTATGCAGCCATACAGTGTAGTACCCAATTGTTAGACATATTAAATACCTGTCTCACCATGTCTGTCGTGCCTTCTTGTTTAATTTGCATTTACAGTCTTTATCTATAGTCTGCTCCACTGTTAGTGTGGCTAACACACACAACTCATATGAGGCAAAACAAGTCAGACGTACATGAGACAGCTCAACTCCAGTAACACTGTGCAAGCCAATGCATGAACAGCTATTTTAGTGTCTCTGCAGTCATCATGCCACATATCTCTCCACCAAGCTGAGAAACTGTGGACTGAGTGAAAGATGTTAAGGCATGAAGATGGGTGGGGTTGTCATCACAAGCAATAGAGCTATTGACTGTGAACAAGCCCCTATCCCAATTCTGGATGAATCACTACATCATCATGATGGTTGGTGATGAGCCAGTATGTCAGACCAAGTAGTGGGTATAAGGGGCCACCTATGGCCTACATGACGGTAGTAATTCCATCTGAGTAACAGTGTGTCATCACTCTGCTTTTCTCAACTTCTGTTTAAGAGATAGAACAATAAGGTCCTCATCCCCAGTGAACTGCCAAAGCACTGTCCACATACTGACATCTAAGACTACCATCCATAAAATGAACTCCTGGTAAAAATTAAGTCAAGGACTGGGTGTGTAAAAATCTGTCTCCTCAGTCCTTTACACATGTAGGGAACCAGACACTCAACTCAGAGGAGTTGTCAGGGCACCAAAATATAGTTTAAACCATTGTCAGTAGCTGACAGGGCCTGAGAAGGCCAATATGCAGGTCTCTGTTTCCGGCAAAGAGAAGTTCTGGATGATGTCCACTTCTGACTTTACCTGTCCCATACTCACAATATGTCCTAAATATGGAGTATTTTCTCAGCCAGTGCCACACTTGGCTGATTGGCTGCAAATTCTACCTTCCAAAGGGAGCTCAGTACTGCCTGCAATTGAGATGTACAGTCCTGTCTGTAGATGACTGTGTCTTTAAAATATGTTTATTTTATTTTATTTAACATTTGTTTGCCAGAAAAGTCTAACTTGGAATGAAGCCAATTTTCAGTAGAGGCTAGGGGAGAAACACTCCAGATGCATGTCTTTTGTAATATGGGAGAAAACTGGAACATCCAGAGGAAATCCACATGAATACAGGGAGGACATACAGACTCCACACAGAAAGCACCCCGGCCAAGAATTGAACTGAAGAACCTCTTGCTTTGAGGTGACAATGCTACTGTTGCACCACTGTGCCATCTAAAAACTGTTGCTGGTTTCACAGCTGTTTAACCATAAGTGTTTATTCATCAGTCAGTGAATTTATGTATTTGTCCTTTGGTAATCAGGAATGTCCAGCTGAAATAATGACCCATTTTCAGTAGAGGCTCAGGGAGAAAAGCTCCACAACAGATTCCAAAACTTTAAATAATAGTTGATGAGTAATTACACACAAGGAGAGAAGGGTCCCACAACAGATTAAATGTTTTATAATGTGTTGGAGAGAGAGGCTCCACAAATACACACAAGAATATTTTACAAAAGCTGATGGGTAAATGTATACAAGGGGAGAAAAGCCCCACAACTGATGAAGGTCTTTACAGTAGATTGGGGGTGTACCTTACATATAAGGGGATAAGAGCCTCCACAGCAGACTGAAACACTTATACAGAATATTATTAGCAGAAATTGTGATAAAAAATACATGTTACATACATACATGCAGCGCCGGTTAAACAAGTTTAACTTTTTCTGGCTCCGCCAAGTCTGCTGTTCAAATTTTCCCTTAAGGAAGCTCTACTCTTAGTATAACCAGACTACTCACTGTAGTATAAGCCTAGCACTTGTTCTCAGTACTTCCCTACTAAGTAAGCACTCTCGTACTAAGTAAAGAACTACATCTACTTACCACCTCTGTGAATATCCACTTCCCTTAAAGGTATACCACTCCCTTATACTGTTCTAGCATGTTGAGTGGTAGATTACTGGCGTTGTCTCCAGTTCAGCTGGTCAATCTGGGTATCTTGAGACAATGCTACAATTGTCTCATGTACACAGACAACCCTCTCCTCCTCCCAACAAACACAAATACATGTGAGAGATGCAACTATATAGCCAAACTGGAGGCTGAACTCTCTCAACTCAGGGCTGGCATGACCAGACAGGAGGAGATGGCAACCACACACACAACAATCCCAGTCCCACATAGACCTAACACAACTGCAAACCAAACACATAAAAACATAAAGACATACTCGGAGGCTCTAATAAAAAACTTACCAAAACAACAGAGGCTCCCAAAGCAGACATCCAAAAATCCACCACCTCAAAACAAAACACATGCAACACATACTTCAATAAATCAGTGTGTCACCAATCGCAGCCCTTAAGGCCAAACACCTTGCCTGATACACTAGTAATAGGTGACTCCATAGTCAGACACACTGATGTCCCACTGACCAGGCTGAACAAGGAGAAGGTGGCTGTGAGCTGTCTATCGGGAGCTAGGATCCGCCACATAACACACGCACTCAGGTCACTCCAAAGCAAGTACAAATATGACTCCGTCATTGTCCATGCTGGTGTGAATGACCTGAGACGTACCTCCCTGGACTACATAAAAAGAGACATAGAGGAGCTCTCCGATTATGTAGCCCAGGCTGGTAAGACCCTGACCCTGAGCAGCATCTTGCCCTCACCAAGAATGATACTACAATACAAAGACAAGATGATCAGCTTTAACAATTGGCTCAAGTACTGGTGTCATTCTAAGGGGATCCAATGTCTGTCTGCCTGGGATGATATGTTGGACAAGCCACGCTGCTTCACAAGGGATGGCTTATACCTGTCACCACTGGGCTTCCGGATATTGGCTAAGGCTCCTGCCACCCTCATAGTGCCTTTTTTAGGCAAGGCTCAAAAGACAAACCCACCTCCTTAGAAAACAAAAATGGAAAAAAACTAAGGGTAATGCTGCTCAGTGCCAGAAGTCTAAATCTCAAGATGCAGGCACTTGATGCACTCCTCAGCATGGAGAACATCGACGTCTGTGCAGTAACTGAAACCTGGTTCAAGGCTCCTGAGAGCACCCCAGCGCTACCAGGCTATACCTCATATCATGCTTTTCGGCCCCAAAACCCGGGCCGAACCACAAAGGGAGGGGGAGTATCCATATTCATAAAGGACACCCACACCTCCAGGTTAGTAGCAACACATGAAGCATCAGAGACCATACAGGTGCAACTAACCATAGGCAAAACTGCTATACAACTGGTAGCATGTTACAGACCACCCTCCCAATCTCAAGAACCCCACTCAGCCTTCCTGAAGACATTGGAGGATATGAATGTATCACAAAATACCATCATAGTGGGAGACTTCAACTACCCAAACATAGATTGGGTACATTATTCTAGCCCTAATATCCTAGCCCAAAGGTTCCTGGAATTCATAAATTCAAATACACTGGAACAACTAGTCACCTCTCCCACTAGGGGAGATAATATACTAGATCTGATCATCACAAACATGGGTTCAAAATGCTCCACGCCGGAAGTATACCCCTCACTAGTGAGATCTGACCACAAACTAATCACCCTGGATATACATATCCCACCTCCACCCCCAGCACAAAAGACCACAGTGAAAAACTTCTCAAAAGCAGACTTCACTCTTCTTAAGACTGAGATGGTATCCTTTAAGCCCACTGTGCCAGTGGATACCACATCCCACAATGCCGAATCCTTCACAAATGCTTTCTAGGGACATCTCCAAGAATGCATGGATCATGCAATCCCAAACAAATTCATGTCCCTCTCCACCAAATGTAAGCGTCCTGTCTGGTGGACCTCAGCCATAAACAAATTGTATAACAAAAGAAGGAAGCTACTGCATGTCAGAGCGAAATCCCATGAAGGGAAGACATCTCTGATCAACATTAGCAGAAAACTACATTCTCTCATAAAAACATCCAAGGCAAACTTTGAGAGAAAAATCGCTAAGGACACTAAAGATAACCACAAAGCCTTCTTCAGCTATGTTAGAAACCTGGGCGGAAACCCTCAGATATGCTCAGAGTTGGTTCACAACAACAAAAATACACTGAACCCACAGATATTGCTAACATTCTGGCTGACAGGTTCAGTGCAAATTTCTCCCTCCTTCACCCCCAAAAGAAGAAATACTTATCCCAGCTGAATGTAATCTCCTGTCATCTCAGATGTCCAAGTGAGAACCGCCCTAAACAAAGCAAAAAACACAGCATCAATGGGACCTGACTGTATCCCGGGGTGCGTGTTACGTGAACTCCAAGAGGAGCTAAACCCACACATAAAAATGCTATTTAACCTTAGCCTTACTGGGATATGTACCTGAACACTGGCGTACAGCAACAGTGGTCCCACTCCACAAGGGGGGTGCCTCTACAGACCCTGGAAACTACCACCCCATAAGCTTAACTAGCCTGGTCTGCAAAGCTATGGAAAGAATCATTATGGAACTCATAAACAGAGACATAGGGGACCTACAGACTCTTGACCCCACCCAGTTTGGCTTTGTAAAGGGCAGATCCTGCCTTTTAAACCTGGTTGACTTTTTCAAAACAGTCACTAGAGCCATTGATGAGGGCAAAGCAGTCCATACAGCATACCTGGACTTGGCTAAGGCCTTCGACACAATACCCCACTCAGGCATCATAGATAAGCTAAACAGCTTAAAAGTAAACCCTTATGTCACTAGATGGGTTGCAAACTGGCTAAAGGACAGAACCCATAAAGTTAAAATCGCTGGAGCAATGTCAGACTCAAAGCCAGTCACAAGTGGTGTCCCACAGGGATCTGTCCTGGGACCCCTCTTGTTCGGCATTTATTTCTCAGATGTTAAAGCAAACATGGGAGGGCTGTGGCTGACAAAGTTCGCAGATGACTGCAAACTAGGTGCCATAGTCGATACACCAGCAGACACACGCATCCTACAAAAAGGCCTCACTGAAACGGACAACTGGTGCCGTAGTCACGGCCTTAAACTAAATGACAAAAAATGTATAGTCATCCCTTTTGGAAAAAACAAAGTACCCACAAATTATCACATAGACAGCAACCCACTGAGTATGGAAAAAGTAATCAGAGACCTAGGGACCCAAGTAGACAGCAACCTCTCATTTGACACCCACGTTGCCAAAGTGGTTAGAAAAACATTCTACTGTGCACACCTCATCATGAAGGGATTCACATCCAGATCCAAGGATGTCATTGTACCCCTATATTCCTCCCTCATCAGACCCATGATTGAGTACAATGCCCCATTTGGTATGTACCTCAGCCGGCATTTGCAACAGCTGGAGAGACCACAAAAGTACCTCACCAAAAGGATCAAGGGTCTCCAACATATGTCTTATTCTGCCAGACTAAAGAAACTTCAGCTTTATTCAGTAGCATACCGCCTGCTCAGAGGTGATCTCTGCCTGACGTACAAGGCAATGTCCAATCAGGATCTGATGGATATGCTCCACCTCAAAAAATCCAAATCCATCAGGACCACGAGAGCTAAAGACTTAAACCTCAGCACAAGTATGAATAGGACATGCTGGAGGGATAGATTCATAACCCAGAGGCTTCCCATGCTTTGGAACAGGATCCCAGTTCGTATTAGGCAGAGCCCCTCACTGACCCTCTTCAAGAGAAATCTTGATGAGTGGATGGGAGATCGTAAGTTTACCCCAGGGGTCACATCTGTGTCACTGCTAGACAGGGGCACAGTAAATTAATTCTATTATATAAGGGGACCTTCATTGTGTCACTACTAGACAGAGGCACAGTATTCTAGATTTATTCTGTACATTTTTGTACCATTTCATGGGGTGGAAAAGGCCACATCACTATGGCTAGGCTTACAAATGCCCCAGGGCAGATAGCCTAGTACTATACTATGAAACTATGTACTGCATGTAGTAAAACACTTTGCAAAAGTGGATAGCCTATGTCAAGTAAAGTCGTATCTTCTTCTTCTAGCTTTTCCCGGTTAGGGGTCGCCACAGCAGATCATCTGTCCACACATGATTGGCAGTGGAGTTTTACAGTGTCTAGTTGCCAGCCCGGTGCCCAACCTTCCACTGAAGGCACACACATGCACACACTCACACCTAGGGCCAATTTGGAGTGTCCAATCCACTTACAGCATGTCTTTGGGATGTGGGAGGAAACCGGAAGAAACCCACACGACCACAGGGAGGACATGCAGACTCCGCACAGAAGGCACCCCAGCCAAGGATTGAACCAGAGAATCTCTTGCTTTGAGGCAACAATGCTAACCTCTGCACCACCGTGGCTGCCCCAAGTAAAGTCGTCTGTAGTTATTAAATATAGAGACTATATTTCTTTAATATATGGAAGTGAAAAATAGGAGTATTCTGATGCCAAAAACAGAGTAATAGAATGAGATGAGGATGAGTAATTGACAGTAGGGAAAATTGATGACACAGAGACCGTCAATTATTAGAGAGATGAGAACGTCATGGAAAGACAGAAGACAGGAAATAATGTGTTGGACAGTAGGAGGAAGAGGTAGAAGAGCACACATTAATAGTATGGCATCATTAAAGTGAGAACTGCTTTTGATGTTAGGCAGTTACTATCTGACAAGACATGGAAATTTTTGTGAAATATTACAGGAGCTTTGAGAAGTCTGAGTGGGAGGACTGTATATATAGTGAGAATATGTATGATGCAGAAAAGGTAATCTGGTAGTTATTCCTCTCAGTGAACAACATTTGACAGTGCCCTTTTGTTTATTCAGTAAGGAAAATGGTAATTGTTGAAATGTTGCTATTTTTTAAACAGGAAAATGCAAGAATAGTTAACTATTTTCAATAAAGTTATATCACATTTTAAAATGTGTGTAAATAAATATAGAAGTATAATTCATTGCATTTTACTTGTTTTTTTACTGAATTGCAATATGTGAACAAAAATGTATAAATGGTATGTAACTGCATTTGCCACTATAAAAATGTACTACAGTTTAAAGGTAAAACTGTGCCTAATTTCTGCTTAAATGTGTGTACTGTTGCAAAATCTGCTCCCTTAAGATTCTTGCTCTGTCTTGTGATAATGATGCCTTATTTAGACAGTTTGTTGAAACTCCTCCCTTCTCTCTTGAATTTGTAAGTGTGAAAACAGAAAGGCACCTATATGGCCGTGGTGGTGCAGCGGTTAGCATTGCCGCCTCACAGCAAGAGGTTTTCCCATTCAATTTTCGTCTGGAGCACCTTCTGTGTGGAGTCTGCATGTCCTCCCCGCAGTCGAGTGACATTAAAGACATGCAGGTAGGTGCGTGCGTGAATGGGCATGCCTTCTTTGAAGGTTGGGCATTGGGCTGGCAACCTGGCACTGTAAAAATCTACTACCAATCATTAGCGGACGGGAGTTCCGCTGTGGCGACCCCTAAACGGGAAAAGCTGAAAGACTTGCAACAGGAAAGTCTGTTTAGGAGTTTATAAATAGAAGGACTGACTGTTAATTCAAAAATGAACAAGTGTTACTGCTTTGCCTGGTGAATGATACCTTTCATTACAGAGTTCAAGCTGTGTTATACTGCCTGTAGTGACTCTGAAAAATGGTAGTCATAGTTTATAGTTAGCCACTTTCTAGATTAGATATTAGATTATTTTTTTTCTGAATAATTTCTGATTTTTTTTCAATTTTTTTTCCATTTTCTGTACAGTTTGCATATTTATTTGGAAAGAAAGTTTTAACTTGTATATTTTAAGAAAGATTTGTTATTATGTAGCTTTGAATGTTTGTGGCCGATGCATTTGTTAGCCTAAGGGATTATTCATTTTATTAGACCTGCAACTGTGTGTTATCGATGTTGAATAAGGGGACTTCTCAAAGCTAATTGTTAGCACTTATGATGAGGTCTTGTTTCATTAGTTTTCACTAACTGGTTGTATTTTATCATAAATGTGGTGGCAGAGAGTTACCACTTAACCCTGTTCTGAAAAATATTGTCTGTGCACCAAATATTTTTGGTCAAGTTTAACTATGGTCAGTAATATTGCACTTGAGAGTATTGGGCTGTGTTTGAGGTGGATGAAATCCTGTGGAGTCTGTGAGTATAGTTTTGATTTTTAGCTGCAGAGCATAAAACTTACTTAGGTATGGCAGATGTTGGCCATTGCCTAAAAAAGCAGTAAATATTTACTGCATGTTTTTTACCAACTATCTTCTCTTTATTAACAACTGTCACTGGTAGAAGTCAGACTACATCCGATGTTGCAAACAAATATTGACAGCATTGATGTGGTAGTAGAAACACATTCCCATTGCAAAGTCCAAGACAGTGGTATGCAGCTCATCTCACAAATTATAGAATTTTATTTTAATTATGTACAGCTCATATATCTGACTGTGTTAAAAAGAACATAGTGATAGATTGTAACATTGTTTCACACAAGCAGCAGTCACAGTCAAGTTTTTCAGCTGGCTTTACACAAATGTGTACTAGTTACGCAAAGCCAGATTAATGGCTGTTTATCCTGTGCAAATAATAGCAGATGAGTCACTATCATCCACAGGTAGCCCCAAGCCCAGCAATTATAGCCACTTTGTTGACTGTTTATTTTTGTCACAATCCGATATCTAAGGTATAATGTTCACAGTGACATATTTCAACTTTGTTTCATACTTACAATAGCCACAGCTTACCTCACACAAATATACATTAATCATGGAAAACCACAATTATAATTCTTTAATCTGGGCAAATATCAGTAGAGACAGTCATTTTAATCCACATACTGGGTCTGTAACCAGCACATATAATCTGCTTGTTGACAATGCTCACCTCAGATGTCTGGTTGTAATAAAATAATAACTAACCATACTAATTTATTTATAATCTCACTCTCTCTACACACACACACACACACACACACACACACACACACACACACACACACACACACACACACAGAGTAATCTCACCTCAGAATGGTGGTGATTCATGACAGTCACAGATACCTCTGAAAGTTTCTTTTAAATGACCCCAATATTGCATGCTGAATAGTTGGCAGATGATTTTAAAAAAAGCTGTTTAAAGAGATGATAGCCTATATTTTGTTGCCATTTACTTTTGGAAATTAATTATTTTATTCTGTGTTTATTTGCTTAAGCCACTGCATGGTTACAGAGGAGCAGGGGCCTAGCCATGGCACTTGGTGGGTGTAAAGCACAGAAACTCATCCTGTACTGATCTGTGCAGTTATCGTCTTTTCAATATTTTGCATCTGATACTTAATTCTGTCCGTGTGACTTTGTCTACTTGACTCACTCATTCATTGACCAAAAACAATCCGTGCTACAATAGATATGTAAGCAGTTGACCAAATAACAGACTGTATGGTGAATAGACATCTTGCACAAAATCCCCTTGAAATATGGGGCACTGTTGCTAAAAGTTAGAATGTATCATTGTTCACATGTAGAAAACCTCAAATAAATTTCTCAAAGCTGGAATTTGTGTAAAAGGCCTAGAAAATTGTTTGAGCGGTAGCAATCTCCCATATCTCTACAGCATGTGATTGTAATGTCTGGCAATGATTCCAGTTCTGTCATAGCACTAAGGTTTGACCTTTATACAGTACCTTGCAGGTGCTATCAACCCATTTGTAAAACACCATCAGGAAGGACCAGTTTTTGCAAAATCAGCCTGCAGTGCACATGGTGTACCTAGTTCAATATCCTAAAGTAGCTACAAAAGTTATTATAGCAGAATTCATTTGAGTGGATTCTCCCTAGGCTTAACTATGTATTTTGTATTGATGTGTTAATTAAGAAAGTAGAATGATCATAATTGATCATTTCCTATCTGAAGTCAGTTATAGTAAACTCTTGCACTGTATATTGTTTTCATTTCTTGATCAATAAAGTCCAGCCCAGGCAGAGACAATTTTACACCATAAGCTTAGAAAAAAAAAATCATGAATCAGGTCAAATAAAAAAGTAGGAAGCCATAGAAGAATAATGAAACAAAGTAAAATAGGTATCTACTTACTAAATGTAATGCAAAAGAAACAAACCATACATATATTTAGGCACACAAGTACATTAGTATCCTGAGATGGTATGGTCTCTTGGGGACTTAGTATAGAATGCTGTAGTTTGGGAAGATTGTTTAAGGTTATATCTGAACAGAAATGTCAGTCTGTTTGTAATAAGAATTAAAAAAACAGGAGAGATTAGAAGCCGAGATCCCTCATAAAATCCTCCAAAGCTAGTTAAGAAAATAAAATTGCCAAAGATTCCAAAGACCGCCACAAGGCATTCTATAGCTATGTCAAGAATCTAAATGGCAATGCTCAGATCTGCTCTGAGCTACAACAGAATGGCATTAAATATACTGATGCCAAGGATATTGCCAATATCCTGGCAGATCGATTCAGTGCAAACTTCACCCCCCTCTCACCCCCTAATGGGCCCATCTCAATACCGAAAGATTGCCAAATTCTGGTAATAACGGCCACACAGGTAGAAAAATGCACTCTCCAAAGCTAAGAATACAGCACCCATGGGATCAGACGACATCCCAGGCTATGTACTACATGAACTACAAAATGAACTGGCACCTCACCTAAGTATCATGTTTAATCATAGCCTCACCTCAGGCTTCATGCCCACTGAGTGGCGCACAGCTGCAATTATCCCACTCCACAAGGGGGGATCCACCTTGGATCCTGGGAACTACCACCCCATCAGTCTGACGAGCCTCATCTGCAAGGCCATGGAACATATTATCATGGAACTTATAAACAAAGACATTGGCAACCTTAAAACACTGGACCCCATGCAGTTTGGGTTCATGAAGGGCCGATCTTGTCTACTAAACCTGATTGACTTCTTTGAATCAGTCTCCAGAGCTGTGCACAAGGGTAAGGTGGTCCACACAGCCTATCTGGACCTTGCCAAGGCCTTTGACACCATCTACCACTCTGGAATCATAGATAAACTTACTTAAGCTGGGCATTAATCCCTATGTTACTCGATGGGTTGCCAACTGGCTTACTGACAGAACCCACACAGTAAAAGTAGCTGACTTCATATCCACCTCCAGACAAGTGACAAGTGGAGTACCTCAGGGTTCAGTCCTGGGACCACTCTTGTTTGGCATCTACTTCTCTGAAGTATAGGCCAACACTAAGGGACTGCGGCTAACAAAGTTCGCATATGACTGCAAACTGGGAGCCATTATTGAATCCCCAAATGATGTAGATATTTTACAAAAGGGCCTTACAGAAACAAATGCTTGGTGCCAGAGCCATAGGCTCACGCTCAATGCCAAGAAATGTATTGTTATCCCCTTTGGGAAAAAGCATGTACCTGTGAATTACCACATAGGTGGCAGTACACTAAACACCGAAAGTGTGAAAAGAGACTTAGGGACACAGGTGGACAGTGGTCTCACCTTCGATAACCACATCGCCACAACAGTCAGGAAATCCTTCTATGTGGCACACCTCATCACTAAGGGCTTTTCATTCAGAAAAAAGGAGGTCATTGTTCCACTGTACTCATCCCTCATTAGACCCATTATAGAATACAACATCCTGTTTGGTATGTACCTCTCAAGACATCTGCAACAACTGGGAAGGCCACAGAAATACCTCACTAAAAGAATCACAGGCCTAAAGGAAATGCCCTATGCTGACTGTCTAAAAAAACTCCACCTATACTCTTGTCGCATATCGTGTACTCAGAGGCGATCTCTGCTTAACATACAAGGCCATGTCAAACCCAGAGCTGTTGGACATGCTACACTTAAAGAAATCCCAATCCCTCAGAGACACATGATCCAGAGATCTAAACCTTGTTATCACAATGAACAAAACATGCTGGAGGGATAGTTTCCTGACCCAGAGACTCCCCAGACTCTGGAATAGACTGACAATACATGTCAAGCAGAGCGCCTCTTTGGCACTCTTCAAAAGGAACCTTGATGATTGGATGAGAGATGGGAAATTCACCCCGGGGATCACATCAGTCGCCCTACTAGACAGGGGTCCAGGGAAGTAAATACTGTGGGAAGAAATAGCCAGGGAATTGTTATGGCTAGGCTTGTATAGGCCCTAGGGCTGATAGCCTAGTACCAACCTATGAAGAGAAAGGACAAAAGTAGTGTGGTTCATTGCATTGTGCAAATGAAGAAGAGGAATGTAGTTGGAGGTGTTGGAGTAATCAAATGGGCAGGACTTGAAGACTGGAGAATGAGACTGTATTAGAAAATAAGAGATGGGATGTGAAGGAATAAAGACAGAAGCCTAGCCTTGGCTAGGATGAGTGTGAGGACAGTAAAAGTAGATATGTGTTCAGTGAGCAGAATGAATAGCTTATAGCAAGAATGACAGCAGGAAGGTAGGTGTATAGCAAAAGGAGTATAAAACGCCTACAGGTAAGTCAGTAGAAATGCAAAGAAAATTAGCAAGTAGCTGATAAAAGAATGAACTCCTTCACTACTATTTTCAGACAATAACTGTATAAAGTAGTTACAAGGAAGTGTGCACATGCTTTGCAACACAATTAGAAACCTCTACCGAGAAACCTAGTAAAGACTTGGTACCAGTGAACTGCAAAGTTAAAACATACACTGGGTTTAAATCTTGACCTTGTTGTAGATAAACTTAATTTGGCACATAGAGGAATATGCATTTGTGTCAGTGGAAACAATAAGGGAATGTGTGCAGTGCAAAAAGCTACATAATTGTTTTCAAGATGGCAGTTTTATAGTATGTGAAAAATGAAGTTTTAAGCTGCACATTATTTGAACTCCTATCCCATACACAATTATTAAAGCATGCACAAGTAAGGCTTGAAGAAAGTACAGAATTATGCTTCTATACTAACAAGACTATGCATATTTTGAGAGTTAAACAATAATGGCCATGTGTGTAATTTGTAATGAGCCAGGCAGTTAAGATAACTGGAAAGACAAGAGTTAGATCTATGCCAGATAGAGCTTATATCAATTACACAGTGGTTGATTAAATGATTTCTGTGAAACACACAGCATCCTCAACATTAGAAAGAGCTGAAACAAAAGCACATGTAACTGTTACTTTAATTAGCTCTGAGTACAGTTAAGTGTTGGGCTCAGGCAGTCAAGAAGTTATTGCATTTCATAATATTTTCCAATTCAACTTTAGCAAAAGTGTGCTACGTGTCACTTTTAAGCTTATCCGCATTACTTCGCAAGAAAGATCTCTTAAGGTACAAACAGCAGAAAGTAAAAAGTGACTATAGTTCACAATTAACTTGTTATGCAGAAACAGCTGAAGTCTGTGGAGCAACACCTTCGTTAAAGCAGCATGGTACAAAAAGCGCAAATAATTGAACACAGACAAAACAAAATGCAGTTGTTGCTCATAACTATTCAGCTTAATATATGCATTTGTATAAGTGTATATATGTCATACCTACACTTTGTTAGTGACTCTGTGTATGTGTATATATATATCAGTATATATATATATATATATATATATATATCAGTGTATATATCAGTATATATATATATATATATATATATATATATCTGTGTATGTATATATATCTATATATATATATATATATATATATATATATATATATATATATATCTTAACGTGCTAATATCTAGTAATATCTAGATATCTCGACACAGGTGTGTGCACGTGCAGAGATCTATACACACCTAGATGTCTTAAATTGTATAGACTGATTAGACTTCATAGGTGTCATAGGGGTTTCAAGATAATTTAGTTTCCTGGCCATCAAAGCCGTGTCGATACCTACCCTCAGGCTGTATTCCCTTTCTCAAGAAAGGATATGCCAGTTATTCCTTGGGTGAATTTGAGGATACTCATCCAATTATTCATGTTCTGTGTGAAGGCTGATACTGTGTCTTGTTATTTATTTTATTTTTATTTGTCCTTTGATAATTGGGAAAGTCCAACTGAGCCAGTGTCCCATATTCATTGGAGGTCCAGGGAGAAAAGCTCCACAACAGATTCAGAAACATTTAAACAGTAGCAGAGTAGTTATATTCAAGGGGATAAAGCCCCATGACACATTAAGTATTTTACAATGAGTTTAGGGAGAAAGGCTCCCCAAAAGCACATATAAAACATTTTACAGTTGCTAATAATAATTAAATACAAGGAGTGGAAATCTCAACAACAGATAAAAACACAAACAGATTGAAATATATTTACAGAAATTTATTTATTTATTTTACATTTGTTTACCAGGATAGTCCGACTGGACACATGTCCATTTACAGCAGAAGCCCAGGGAGAAAAGCTCCACATTCAGTACAGAAAAACAAATAGTTGAACAATATGACACCAATATGATCATTTATACAGAAGCAAAAAATAGACAGTAAATAAAAAAATACAACTTTCGATACAGAAACAGAAACTGACACTAGATAAGCATTATAACTGACTATAGAGACAGACAGAGACTAGTTAGAAATTAATTAGTGTAAATTTATAATGAGCTAGTATAACTATTAGAAACTTGAGCAGAAAATAAAATTCCTGATACTGTAAAAAAATTACAGTAGGTATAATTGGATATGAAGCTATCCGGGGTGATAGAAACAGTGAAGGTTAGGTAATGCATGGACATACCCAGGAATTCATTAAGTGTAATTTAAGTGAGGTTTTGAACAGCGTAACAGTGGAGGCAGAAGATAAAGCAGGGGGAAGGTTATTCCAGGATTTAGTTACATTATGGGAGAATAGTGCTTTACCTGCAGTGTTGTTAGCCTTAGAGATACAAAGGAGTGATTTGTCAGTGGAGCGAAGGGGACGATTGGATTTGTAGGGTGTGAGTAGGTGACTTAGTGCTGGGGTTCTGTCGGGATGTCTCACAATATTGTAGGCAATGATTAAGAATACAATAAGTACTGCAAGTATCAAGACACACAACAGAAGTGGATAGCCTGTGTCAAACAATCTAGTTATTTAAAAATATTGATAATATTTCTAATAATGTATGGAGCTAAAAAATACTGTGCTGCCAAGATAGACAGAGGAATAGAATGAGATGAGAAGGAGTAATGCGGAGAAGGGAACATTAAAGACATGGAGAGAGAGAGAGAGAGTTGTTAATAGAAAGATGAGAATGTTATGGAAGGACATGAGAGAGGAAAATCAGGAGCATTAAGTGTTGGCCGAAGTAGAAGTGCATACATTAGTAGAATTGTGCCGTTAAAGTGAGAACTGCTTTTGATGTTAGGCCATAACTACCTGGTAAGATATGGAGGTGTTAATGAATTCAGAGTGAGGAAGGCATAGTTATAGTGAGTAGGTGGTCATGCATCTAATTTGAGGGTTGTGCAGGTAGAGGTACAGGTAACAGATATATTTTAGATTGGTCTTAAAACTGGAAAGGTTGCTGGTATGTTTAAGGGATGAGGGGATAGAATTCCCGGAGTCGGCTACATAGCTGGAATAAACAGGTTTTCCTGCTGACTGGGGTGGTTTGTAGGTAGTGAAAAGAGTTTTGTTTTCAGATGTAAGTGGCCTAGTGGGGGGGTTGGTGTATTTATGCAATAAGTCTAGAAGGGCTTTGCTTTGTTGTGGTTTGTATATTAATTCATTGACTAGGAATTGTTGGTTGTTAAGAGAGTTGCTTGGGTAATTCAAGCCAATCATGCTGTTTTAGGGCTAAGTAGTGATTAGGTTCTGTTTGATGAGTTAGTGACACATTTTTTCTGTTTTATTGTAGCACTGATTTAGTTTATTTTGGAAGGAAGCTTGAAGGTTAAGCAGTACTAGGGAGCCATACAGTAAAGTGGGGAGCAGGAATGTAGGGGCCAGGAGTTTCCTTGATAAATCAGTTAAGTTTTTTTTTTCTATAGAGTGCCCCTAATTTTTGGTGATTTTTTTGATAACATGAAATTTGACTTACATGTGCAGCAGGCTATCATCAGTTGTCATGCCTAGTTCTTTGATATGGGGGTATGGCTTCTATAGGGGTGTTAGCAGACCCTGTTATTGAGAAATTTTGTTTGACTTGTGCAAGGGTTTTTGGGAGGTATAGCAGCAGTTTTTTTTTTTTTGGATCGAGTACAAGCTGGGTGTTATTGAACTAGCTTTCAACTGATTAAAATGACTCTTGGGTGAGGTGTTATGGAGTAATTATGTTACTAGCAGAACAGATTAATGAGGGGTCGTCAGCATATTGTATGAGGGATGCTTGACATTTGGTGAAGTGTAGGCTGTTGGTAAATATGTTGACAAACAGTGGCCCCAGTATGGAACCTTGGGGAACACCATTTTGACTGGGTAGGAAGGATGATTAAGAATTAATCCATTTAACAGACTTGAGTCTATTGGAAAGATAACTGGAGAACCAGTGTGTGGAAGTGTTTGACAGGCCAAGTGAAGACAGCTGTTTTACAAGAAGGCTGTGGGAAACGGTATTGAAGTCCTTGGCCAGATCCAGAAACACATGTAAACACCAGAAAAGCCAAAAAAACACAAACTGGATAAAAAAGCTAGGAAATCACTCCACTTGTCACCCACAAATAAAATATAAAAGGTCCGTTTTATTAAACGCTTTTTGTCTGTCCTTATAGGGAGACTTCTTCAGATAACAGACATGTACAAATACAAAGTTTAAATAAGAGTTATCAGTCATATGACACAACACACACCTCCATTTAAAAACACCCTTCCCTATAACATCCACATATTATTAACTGTGACATTTATTTCAATAATTTATGGGTGACCAGTGGAGTGATTTCCTAGCTTTTTTATCCAAATCCAGAAACACATCAGAAACCACTTAGCCTTTGTCCCTGGCTAGATTAATAGTGTTGGTGAAATTTAAGAGAGCTCTGGTAGTGCTAAGCCCTAGTCTAAAACCATATTGTGCGGGGGTAAGGAGGATGTTAGTTTGTAAACGAGACATTAATTGATTATGAATGCATTTTTCAAGGATTTTTGAAAGAAGGAAGAGAGTGACAATGGGTCTAAAGTTGAATATATCATTTGAGTTGCCTTCCTTGTGAAGTGGGATGATGTGCGACTTTTTCCCATAAGGCTGGGACATGTGATTCCTGAATGGACTTATTTATGACAATGGATACTGGAAAAAAAATTGGGCTGGCTGCTATTTTTAAAAAGAATCACCAGGAGTTCCATCTGAAGCAATTGTAATTGGGTTAATTTTATTAACACAACTTTCATGATTGTTGCCAAATATAAACTCTTCCATACTCCAAAATTTAGAAAAACATCATTTGGCACAAAAAAGCAAATATGATCATTATTATTATTGTTATAATTATTAACTCATTTGCTTTACTTGAATTATTTTTGCTATATGTTTTCATTTAAATTCATATGCATTCTGATACATTCTGTTGTTCTATTTAGTAATGATCTAATTGATGAACTGTTTAAGTGCTTTACTGTGTTTAAAACATTTGAAACTTGAAGGCGTATGCCGAGGTGCTAGTTCATTTTTGTTTTTTCCACATTGTTCCTGGTTTATAATAAAGTTGCTTTTTTGTGCCAAATGATGTTTTTCTACTTGGTTTAGTCTGTTGGAGCTATTTCCTGATTGTTATGATATATACTGGTTGAAGGGAAAAATTCTGAGTAGTAATGAAACTGGGAGGAGAGACTGAGTGGGATGTGGACAGATTTTAGAGGAGTTTGATGTATTTTGAGTTTCATTGTGAAGTAGTTTAGCAAAGCTGTTTCTTTTGGTGTGCAGTGGAGGTGAGATTTGGTTGTCTGTTTGATCCTGGATGTAGTATGGTAGATATGGTGGTCCAGAACTGTCTAGAATTTTTGTAGTATCTATTCTGCAAATTGGAGTAATAAGTTTCTTATTATGTTTGATCTGGTATTTGGATTTATTTTGTAAGTATTTATGTTATTTAATATTGTTTTCTGTTTTATTATTGAGTCGTGCCTTCCAGGCTTTATCTCTATTCCTCATTAAGGAACTTAAGTATTATTGCAACCAGATTCTTGCAGTTATGGACCAATGACTCTTTGGCAGGGGGTTGGGTAACATACTAACCAGCTATTTGTGACATTGGGTAACATACTAACCAGCTATTTGTGACATTGGGTGATCACCCAGTAGGAGTAGTAAACCCCACATTCCTGTTCCAGCTTGACATCGTTCAGGATTGGATTTTATTTTAACAGTGCAAACAGAACACAGCAACACAATATAAAATGCAGTGATTACTTCTAAGCCCAAAGACAGAGCGATATGACTATACGTAAAAACTGTGAAAATAACTAGCTATGCCATGATTACAATAGTGTTTCTTTCTGCTTTAGCAGGAAGTGGATCCGGAAAACACATGCACTGACACCAAAGAAACAATACTCCTTTCAAGCACTGACATTTTGTCACTAATCGCTATTCCCTTCCCTGGAAATGTTTTAAAGATTGACTTCCGAAACCATAAGAAAACGAGGAAAAACAAGGAGTAGAAATGTGATACTTTTACCTGTATGTCTGTCTGTCACTTAAGAGATAAAATAGGATACCACTGGTGGGGGCCAACAGATTGTGAAGGATGTAAACAGAAGATCCCAACAAGCCAGTACATTTTGTTCACATGGCGCTCAGCTCATCTCAAGTCCGCATAACAGTACACAAAAATATCTCATGCAGGTTACTAATTGGTCAAAATTACTGACATTAAGGAGAATGACTCCTTTCTCCATATTGTCAGCAATTATCACAGATTGGGAAAATGGTTGCAAGACGTGGAATCTGATTGGAATAATACGCAAGTACCCTCTAATTTCTTAGTGGTTGGAATGAACCAGGGAACATGGTTGTTTTGCACTCTTTTAAGCCTAAGGGGGACCATGCTGTTTAGCAGTTCCATAAATATCATATTAAAATAGAGAACGGCATCATCTAGTGACAATACTTTTAGGATGTTCCAGTTGTGAGATTATAGTGAGGTGTTAACAGCATCATCTAGTGACAATACTTTTAGAATGTTCCAATTGTGAGATTATAATGAGGTGTTGGGTCAGAGTTATGCATGTTGCGATAGGATTTATATTTGTGCTCCCTGGGAGAAGTATGGCATTCTGTTGTGGCATATATGGGCAGGTGGTCACTAAGTGTGCTAGCTAAGATGCCGTGGGAGCTTATATTGTTAAGGTGACTTGTTAATCGGTTCAAAATAGTGGTTTTACTATTTTCTTGGCAGATTCTGGTAGGCTCATTGATAAGCTAGGTGAAATTGCACACTTTTATACTAAAAGTAATTATCTCAGAGGTGAGACTTGACCAGTTGATGTTAAAATCTCCAAGTATAATAATCTATTTGTGTATATTATCAGATAACCAAGATAGGATTTCCTCCAATATGCTGATATTGTCTCTAGGTGGGATGTAAAGGGTCGCCACACATATTGTTTTGTGTGCATTTCGTCTTGGGTTACCTAGCAGTATTTTGGCTTTGATGAAAGAAGATATGGGAGATGTGAAGATGACATGTTTATGCTACTGTGGTACCTTTGATATCAGCTCCAAGGATGTTAAAGCTGGGAAGAGGTTCTGTGTTACTGATATTTGTTTTTTAGCCAAGATTCTGTCATTGCTAATAAATCAGGGGAGCAACATTTTATCCATGCATGTAGTTCTGGAATTTTGTTAGCAATGCTTCTTATGTTCATATGGAATAGATTGAGTTTCTAGTTGCTATTTCTTATTTTGCTGGGAGAAGATTTTAGGTTTTTGGGCAGGTTGATTTATTATTTGTGGAGAAACTTGGTTTCTGGGAGGGTCCACGGTTGAAGTGAATGGCACCTGCTAGCAGTAAATTCAGTAGTACACTTATACAAATGTGTTGTTTTAGTTTTTGTAATGATAGTATCTTTGAGCTTTTTTTGAGGTTTTGAGTATTTTAGGTTTAATAAGGTTAGTGTAATGAATTTTATATAAGTGGAGACCTATTTTCAGGATGGATTAAGGGGTTGCATTGTAATCATGTATTTTAGTTGCAGCTGAAGTATTCATGGAGTTGTGTTTGATAAGATGAATAGTAGGTTAATATGAATATGAGAGAGGTTAGAGTGAGACATTTTATTATAATGGGGAGTGGGAAGTTTAGGGTATGCAATGTTAGAAGGGAGAGCATCTTTAGATGGTGAAGAGTAGGGAACCGGTACTGCCAATTATAATAATAAGGAGATGTAAGAGGATGCTATTGGTTGGTTAGGTTTTAGTGGAAGAAATTGTTTTGGAGTGGTAGTATAGTTTTATAGGTGGGTCAAAGTTGTCATTTATAGTAATTTGGTGATGTAAGAGGTTATTGCATAGGCAGGTTTGGGTAAGAGGATGTTGTGGATTGGTAGTATGTTTGTGAGGGTGGGACTAAGGTGAGAAGTTAAACTTAGAAGAGGTGAGGGTGAGTGAAATATTGGGTAGGGTAAGGTAGCAGATTGAGCCCAAGTACAGCAAAGGTGAACTGAGTGTGTTGTACCTGGCAATATTTTAATTTGGCCAAAAACAATCTGTGAAGATTTCCTGACTGCAGAATATCTTTTTTATTTAGTTTATTTATTTTTTTTATTAGTGGTGTTTGTATTACTCTAAAAATTTATAGGTTATTGTCATTATTGTTACAGGAAATTTCTTTCTTTGCAGTAAGGAAAAATATATGTTAAAGATGCATAACAAGAGATACTGCAGAGATAGTGCGATTGTATATGTGTGTGTGCGTGTGTGTGTGTGTGTGTGTGTGTGTGTGTGTGTGTCAGTAAGACTGATGCACTTTAATGGGAAGGTAACTAACAGACAGATTATATTTGAAAAAGGCACTATTATGCTGTGACCAGAGTTGAGGGGTTGGTGCTGACCATGCCCCAAGTCATGTGTGCATACCTATAGTGGTCCATACAGCAATAAGCCAAATGCCAATTATTTGAGAGGACTAAAGAATAATTGTAGCAGTTATTTAAAAACAACAACATACAGGGCTGTTAATGTAGGCTGCAAAGTGTTCTAATCCTCATTTGTCTTCAGCTTGCTTTGAGCGATTGCCCTGACAGTTGGAGGTGATGCACATATTAGTAGCAACAGGTGTAGTGGCTTGATATCTACAGGCTGACACAGATCTTTATCTAGGACGAGAGATGAGGGGACAGAAAGAAAAAATGCTTGAGAATGAAATTAAATTGATTGGCTATTATACTGTGAATATAATAGAGAAAGGCATATTGGGTATGTAGAGAAGGCTGGCTTTCTAACACAGTGAAACAGTTTTACCAGGAATAGTCCAACACCAGCAAGCTTAAAACTTCAGGAAGAAGTAGACTAGACATATTTTGAGTATAAACAAGACATGCAGACTTGAATTAATCTGAAAAAGGAAAATCAGCCTTCTCTATATACCAAATTAAACAGCTTTGGCTAAGAATATTGACACATTGGCAAGCTGAAAACTTCAGGAGTTCATAGTGAAGACAAGGCTCAAATGTAACAATAAGAAAACACTTCTATTTTTTGGGGGGGGGGGAGGCGCTGCTGTAGATTAGCCCTTCCTAAGGGAGATTATATCACTAAAATGGGCTGTATCAAATGTGATAACTTTTGCAATCAATGCAAATGTTATTTATTTTATTTATTTAACATTTGTTATATAAATAAATATAATTTGTTATATATATATATATATATATATATATATATATATATATATATATATATATAGAAGTAGTGCATAGTTAGAGATATGATCTGCTCATCTAACATTATGAATGTATAGTGCATAGCTATAAAGACTTAACTCATTCACACCTATAGCAACCTTTTTTGTGTCCTTTCTGTAACACCCACAGCACCTTATGGCATCCTGACATTTTTTGAGTGCTGTTTCTTTAGCTAGGTGACCAGTTAATAATAGCATTAGAAAGGGCAAATGATAAATTAAAATTATACCAAGATTGTTAATCTAGGATGTCCTGCTGTAGAGAAATCACCGTTTGCTATTTATTGTTCATATTTTCATATTTATATTCATATTTTTATAAAAGCGAGACCTACATGCTGTTGAGAGGTATGTTGTGAAATGGTAAGAGAGGGAAGTTAATTATCAATGTCCATTTACATCCCAATAGATACTGCTAGTTGTTTATTAGGGGTCCATTGGGGTGTGTGGGGGATTACGTCTCCCACATATTGTAAATATTTGAAAGCATATAAATGGATACTTACAAGTGTAATGAAAGAATTCTTCCAGAAGACAACATATAACCAATTTATGTGGGGGGGCTGTGCCCCCCACCCCCCCTTACTTTATATACTAACTCCAGGATCGCACAACAGTGGGGAATAGACCATATGTACCTTTCTTAACTAAATGAGTTTTCCGTGAAGTGAGCTTTCAGTGAATTGGGTTTTCAGTGAATATGTGTCAATGAATTAAGCTTCAATGAAATGAGTTTTCAATGAAATGATATAGATCTGTTTATTAGTAATTATGAAAACAATATTTCCAAATGTACTTAATATTTAAAAAAACAAACAATTTACAAAGTATCACATGATATCAGCTGAAACCTTATATGTTGTAGAAGAAAGCTGTTCTTTATATTTGAACTGCAAATTGCACATTGAGAGATAATCAGTGTTAATATATTTTTATTTTATTTTTTATTTATTTTACATTTGTTGAACGGGCTGGTCCAGCTGGATATATATCTATTTTCAGTAGAGGCCCGAGGAGAAAAGCTCCACAGATAAGCAAACAAAGATATTATACAATGTACAAGAAAAAGTATTACAAATAGAATATTGGGTAAAAGTATGAAACAAATAACATTAAAATATAATACTCCTACAAATAATTTTTCAGTAGGAATATCTAAGGCAATTACCAATACATTGTTAAGATACATTCATATCTTATATATATATATATATATATATATATATATATATATATATATAATGTATATATTTTTACATTTCTGCAAATATCTTAATAAACATGCACTTGGAGAGGAATCTCTTACTGTCATGTGAAAGCTTATGTCTGTTTAACAATATTGTTCTAGCAATATATGTTCAGGTTGTGCATTTCCAAGATATGATAATTTATTTGTGAATGTTTAGCAAAAAATGTAATTCTGGGTTTTTGTATGTTATAATAGTATTTGTGGAAAGACTGTAAATGCGCTGACTGTTATCCTTCCTGATAACATTGCTATTTGTATAGTTTTAATAGCTTTTATTATTCACAAAATATTTACCATTGTTTATCGTATGCTTCTTAAGTTGATTTTTCTGTAAATGCTCTGGAATGCAAGGATGTTTGCAGGTAGCTAGAGGTATGACATTCCCCACCATGCCAATGTTAATCAGTTCAGCAAGGAAAATAGGAAGCAATATACTGTAGTATTAAACACTGACAGTAAAATGTGTGCAGCTGGATGGAAGTAGTATATTTTAATTACTGCCAGTACCACCACCGTTGCTTGTGATTATAGTGCGGTATAGCTTTTCATAGCCAAGTATCTAGCACAGTCTGATTCACACAAATGTAGTATATTAACCGATTTATAAGCTGATACTTTACTGTTAACAAGGTTTAACACAATGATGTACACTCTACTAATACAACTGTTCTGTATCAACATTGCTTGTTAATCAAATACTATTTTTTTTTAAAATTATCAAAAATATTATTAATCAACCTCACTAAAATACAACTGTAAACAGAAGTGAGATGTCAGAAATAACACCTGAATTAATCAGCTGACTCTTTTGGTCTCAGAGAAAGCTAACAATATACCTCTCAACCTCTTAGTGCAAGAAATCTGGACAAAGCCTAAAATAATGGACAGATGAAGGCCCGCAAATAGGGACATATTTTAAATATTGCTGTTATAAACATAGGAATTTGACAGAATAACAGGACTTGTGTTAACATACATTTTCTGACAGATGTGAAGTCTGAAACTCAAATTGTTGTTTGTCTTTCGGCTTTTCCCGGTTAGGGGTCGCCACAGCGGAACTCTGGCAGTTAGTTTTTATGGTGTCGAGTTGCCAGCCCGACGCCCAACCTTCAACTAAGGCACTCCCATTCAACGCATGTCTTTCGAATGCCCACTTGATCAGGGAGGACATGCAGACACCACACAGAAGGCACTCCCAACCCAAGCCAAGAATCGAACGGGAGAACCTCTTGCTGTGAGGCAACAATGGTACCGCTGCACCACCGTGGACGTCAGTGACTTCAGTCCTCAGTGATTTGTCGGAAAACCATAAATTTTATGAGGAGCAGACTAAAAAAAAAAAAGAAACAAAAATCTGGACATTCTGCAAAAATCTGAACAGTTGAGTTGTATGGCTAAAAGTCATAACCAAGCCAAGTAGTCCCAAAAAATACCCTTCTACATAGATTATAGATAAATCTGCCATAGAAAAGAATGCCAGTGAACTTAAAACAGAAAATTTCAGTCTAGTAGACCAAAAATCATAGTTTTAGAAGCCAAAAGAACATTAAAGCAATCCTCTGTTACAAACCCCACTAAACTTCCTTTAAAGAATATGTTTAAAGGTGCAAAATGAACTTTCTTTTCAAACAAAAAATGTCTACATGCATCCTTAAAGCATGCAAGCACTTTTTTGTAAGAAAAGAAAAATGCATTTTGTAACCTTTAAAAAAAAGTTTTAAAGATTGCTTCTGCATGCCAAAGACAAAATGTACTGAACTGTGTATACAGTATGAATGTCCATGAAGGGGCAGGTGGCAATTGTAACATTTTGGGTTCCAGCTCTAATTATGCTGATTAGAGTAGATAAGTAATTGTACATTAGTTACATAATTACCAAACTGTTAAATTAATAGTTTGGCAAAAAAGTAATGATTAATTTTATTGCCAAACTGCTGGATTAACAGTTTGGCAATTGCATAACTAATTTACAATTATTTACCTACTCTAATCCAGTATAATTACAACTGGAATCCAAAGCATACCTCTCAGCTGTACAGTTTTTTGCAGAATGTCAAGATTTTTGCCTCATATATTTGGTCCATTTTTCATAAAATTGTGGTTTTCTGGCAAATTAGTGGCAACTCATTAAAGACTGAAGTTAGAAAATAAAGACAGACATTTGAGTTTCAGACGTCATACCTTTCAGAAAAGTCATGCTAATGTAAAACCTGCTATTCTATCAACTTTCTAAGTTTGTAAGAGCAATATTTAAAAATTGTCCCCATTTTTGGGCCTTTGTCCCACTTTTATTTATGGCTTTCTCCAGATTTCTTGCTGTAAGAGGTTGAGAGGTATGATCCAAAGTGATGTACGTGGTGCTTGGCCAACCATGAATATTCATGCCATAAACATGGCTCAGTACATTTTGTCTTCTGCATTTGGCAGCAAATTATAAAAAAGTTTTATTTTTAAATACTGCGACAGTGAAGAGAAGGGCATCTGCTGTTATGGTAAAATTTAGCACAACTGTACTTTCTTTCATCTTGCTTAGAGAGACTGCTCTCACAGTTGGAGACAATGCACATTCAGAGGGATAGGTTTGGTTGCTTGATTGCTGGAGTCCGACAATGACCTCTATAGGGCTGTTAATACAGGCTGAAAAACTTTTCTAATCCTCAATGCAGGTGTCGTTAGTTCTTTCAGCTTGCTTAGTTATACCGCCCAAACAGTTAGAGACAATGCTCATTAGGATGGAGAGGTGTGATTGACTGATAACTGGGTGCTGAGGCAGAAATTTATCTTTGGTAAGCACACAGGTCCTAGGACATGTCTGGGAGTCCCTATCAGTACTAAGCTTTAAAAAGGTGCATGAGTTTCTGCAGGATGTTTTTGAAGTATTGCTGCTTAATGTACAGGGGCAGCTTGTTCCAGAAAAGGGGGAGGCATTTTGTAGTGGTTTTGTCTCTCCACTGCATTATGTTTATCTGCTGGTGAAGAGTTACTTCACCAATTCTGGTGGTTGCTAAGGAATTAAACTTGCAGAAATATAGGAGAGCAAGGACAAGAGTGTGTCTAATGGTACAGTAGGTAAAGTACAAATCACCCCACAATAGTCTTCAAGATATTGAAAAAGGGATGGAACGTCTAGCCTTTCTTGTATCCCAGGATCTTAAAGCCAGAAATTTTCTTAGACAGGAACCTCTGGGGCTGTCTCCAACTATGGGGAGTAGTCTCTCTATGCACTCTTAATATAATATGTCTAGTGAGCTACATCCTGAATAGGAGCATTTTATTCTATGATTGATCAAATTGTGCTGAATATAAGGAAAGGATGACCTCTTTAGATCAGGATGGTATACCACTGGTTATTAATTGTGCTAAATAGAAGGATTTTTCTGACTACAGTTGCAACATAATTTTTGAAGGAAAGGAAACTGTCGGCCCAGGCACCCAGGTTCCTGAATACATTTTTATTTTGTGGGAAGTACAGAGCTACAGCCAGCTCGTGGTGCCTGGTGCCACTCCCTAATCTGGCACCCCTCAACACTTAGTTGAGGAGCAAAAAAAGATCTGTCCTCTGATTTCCTAAGGAGGAGTGGCAGGTCCTCTCTGTCCTGTCCTCATATCAAAGTGATTTGAGGAGCAAAACAAAAAGGATATGGTAAAACATGTCCCCAACACCTTGTGCCTGAGGTGGCTGTCCCATTCACCCAAGCCTAGCTACACCTAGGGAGTATTGTCTTTATTGTAGGTTGAGGGTAGGGGTTGTTTGCTAAATGAAATGCAACTTCACCTTTTTGCATTTAATGTCAGCCCATTTTCAGTATGACAAGTATTAACTAGGTTAATTTCTTTCTGAATGGCAGAGGTGCCAGAGGAGGTCTTGACAATAACAAGCAGTTTGCAGTCATTTGAAACCTTATTTAATCATAGGTTCTGGTTCTTGTTTTGTAGATCAGAGTAGTAAATAGCAAAAAAAGTACCAGTACAGATCCCCAAGGGATTCTGCTGGATACTTTCATACTTTCAGATGAGGCACCAGCTACTTGAAGTCTGTAGATTCTGTATATTAGGCAGTTTATTATTCATCTTGCCATATAAGGTCCTGTATTTAAAGAATGTAGCTTACTTACAATGCCATAGGGTACCATAGGGTATGGTGTCAACTGCTATGGCTAGGCAAAGATACTCTGTATTTAAAGCATGACAACTGTCAACATCCTGCATCACCCTCCTGAAGAAATTAACTATATTTAATAAACAGGGTCTCCCTTGATGAAGCCAATCTGTTAAGGGTCTAGCTTAATGAAATTTTCAACATAAAAAATCAATAATGATACATTCAAAAGCTTTGCAAATCAGGCTTGTAATGCTGATGAGTTTACAATCACCAGATTTCAAGGTGGTTCCTCACTTGTAGAGGCACATTACTGCAGGGTGCCATAGTTTGAGAACAAGTCATCTGGTAAACCTTATATTAAGCAATTTATGGAGAGACTAGATGAGGCTATGTTTGGTGGTGGTTATTAAACACTTGTCAGGTCCCATGGATGCAGTACTTTTAATCCTTCATGGCAACTTCAGAACATGTTCCTTGGTAACAATAATGAGTGTAAGGGATTATGGGATATGTAGAGTTTAGCTAGATGTTTTGGGGTGAAGTTGATGTAATCTTGTTCATAGGTTCATACTAGGCTATCTGCCCTAGGGCATTTATAAGCCTAGCCAGAATGTGTTTGGCTTTCGCCACCCATTTTAAATTTATTTTGCTATGCCCTTTTTCGAGGTTAGTATACTGTGCCTCTGTCTAACAGTGACACAGAAGTGATACCCAGGGTAAACCTACGATCTCCCATCCACTCGTCAAGATTCCTCTTGAAGAGAGTCAATGAGGGACAATGCCTAACCTGGACTGGGATTTTATTCCAGAGTGAAGGGAGCCTCTGGGTTATGAATCTGTCCCTCCAGCATGTCCTATTTATTTCAGTGCTGAGGTTCAAGTCTCTCGAGGGCGTAGCTTGATGGGATTTGGATTTTCTGAGGTGCAGCATGTCCATTAATTCCGGGTTGGACATGGCTTTTATACGTCAGGCACAGATCGCCTCTGAACAGGCGGTATGCCACTGAGTAGAGCTGGAGTTTCTTTAACCGGGCAGCATATGGCATCTGTTTGAGCCCTTTGATCCTCTTGGTGAGGTACTTTTCGGGTCTTTCCAGTTGCTGCAGGTGTCTGTTAAGGTACATCCCAAAAGGGGCATTGTACTCAATTATGGGCCTGATGAGGGATGAGTAAAGAAGCACGATGACATCCCCTGATCTAGATGTGAATCCCTTCATGATTAGGTGGGCTATATAAAATGTTTTTCTAACCACTTTGGCCACGTGGTTGTCAAATGAGAGATTGCTATCAACGTGGCTCCCCAGGTCCCTAATTACTTCTTCTGTGCTTAATGGATTACCACCTATGTGGTAATTTGTGGGCACTTTGTTTTTGCCAAAGGGGATGACTATACACTTTTTGGCATTTAGCTTGAGGCCATGGCTCTGGCACCAGTTGTCTGTTTCTATGAGGCCCTTTTGGAGGATGCTTGTGTCAGCTGGAGAGTCGATTATGGCACCCAGTTTGCAGTCATCTGCGAACTTGGTCAGCCACAGTCCTTCCGTGTTGGCCTGTACCTCCAAGAAATATATACCGAACAAGAGAGGTCCCAGGACTGAGCCTTGTGGGACACCACTTGTAATGTTGGGAAAGTCTGAGTTGGAGTAAGTGATCTCATTTATGATAATTTCTGAGCATTGTTGGGTATTTTCCTTAATTCCCTAATTTAACATCAGAAGGACTTTTAGTTATCTTTAGCTTCAGAAGGTAACCTAAGTTCATGGGTTGCATTACTATTCCTAACAGTATTTTTCAGTTCCCTTGTAATATTTTTATTCTGTTATTGTTATAAGGAGTTTTGGATCTACTGTGAAACTTAACGAGTATTTTTTTCTCTTGTTATAAAGTTTATTTATGCTGGTGGATTAACAGGGAGGCTTGTTTTTGAATTTCCCTTTGTATTTTATTTCGGTTGGGACTGCTGATTCTATGCATGTGTCTTAGTAGGCATCAAACTCCTGTGTGAAGCTGACTTCTGTGTCAGTATCAGTACTGCTGCTATTAGATGCAAATTTAGAGATTTTGTCATGTAATTGTGTGAGGTTTGCCAGACTGAAGTCCTTAAAGTCAGAGATATTGGTTTCATGGGCTTTGGAGATTTTGAGGACAAATGTCACAAATTTATGGTCTGACGTAACAATGGAAAGACAGAACAGGAGGAGAGTACATGTAGAGGCTGTACTGGTGAGGACTCTATCTAAAATATTATATCCTTTGGTGTGTTATTAACTATCTGTTCCTGGTCATTTTTGCTAATTAAATCAAAGGACTTCTGGGCAAACCATAAATTGGAGGTTTAGGTATGTCAGGTTAAAAGCAGGATAGCTAAAGTATCCAAAAATAATAGAGTTTTTGTTAATAGGGAATTCTTCAAACACAAAACCAAGTTGCAGACCAAAAAGATATGAAGGAGCCGCACCAGAAGACACTGAAATAAATTTAATTGAGCGCTTTCGTTTTACAATGAAAACTTCATCAGAATAAAGTACAAAACACACTGTCCGAACTTATATCCCTACACTCAATCAAACAATTACTTACACCAATCATCCTTAAAGAAATATACTCATTACAAAAAGATAAAAGGCTTGAACAGTACCATCTCCATAAGCTCCATTTTAAGACTTGAGGCCGAAGGTTTTATGTAATTGAAAATGGTATTTTAGTTGATTTATGTTTGTTTATCAAGTATATTATACTTGCTTATTTTGTATGCTTATATATATAATGGAGAGTATGTTTTTATCACTATTAAGTTGTTTGTTTGGAAAAAATACTTAACTGCTTTCATCATTTTGTAATGAGTATATTTCTTTAGGAGATGATTGGTGTAAGTAATTGTTTGATTGAGTGTAGGGATATAAGTTGGGACAGTGTGTTTTGTACTTTATTCTGATGAAGTTTTCATTGTAAAATGAAAGCGCTCAATTAAAATTATTTCAGTGCCTCCTGGTGTGGCTCCTTCATATCTTTAATAGGGAATTCTCCTAATACTTTCGGGGGGGCTTTATTATAATCTCGACTGTTTAATGGATCGAATGCATAAACATCGAACTTTATGCATTGAACCATTAAGCAATCGAAATTTAATAAAAAAAAAAATAAAAAAAAAAAAAAACTAACGGGTGTAGGCAGGGGCCAAGCCCCCCTGCACCCCCCACACCTCCCGCTACTTAAATATACCAACTCCGAGATTGCACTACAGTGCAGGATTAAAATGGGATCTCGGAGTTGGTATATTTAAGTAGCAGGAATTGTAGAGGGTGAGGGGGGCTTGGCCCACCTGCTTAAACTTGTTAGGGTAAGCGTTTGAAGATTTAAGTTTTTTTTTTTATTTTCATTTTCATAGTTACAGAACTTTGATAATATGGTGTCGACCATATTGTATTCGATGTTCCGTAACTTCGAGATTATAATATAGACCCCTTTCATTCAGGTATCTAGCATGATTGTCTGGGAACATGGTGGGTATCCTATCATGGAGGGTATCTGAAGTTCTATGAGTTCTCTTTGTGGGTATGTCAGAATTTGTCTGAAAGTGATATGATCCTTGATGAATATGGGATGCTACCAGAGTGACCATCAAGTCTGAAGGCATGATACAAAACTCAGGTATGGGGGAGTCCTTTCTTTACATTTCATCTAAGTCTTAGTTATTGCACAAACATGGATATGTTCAAAATGCAAGTGAGCCTCACAATCAGACAATCTGCTGTTGGGATGTCTGGCATTGAAAACAGCCACCTTAATGTGATTCATATTTGGGTTTGATGAATTTGCTACACTGGAAGTCCCATGAACTGCACTCTGCTTTAAAAAGGCACCGTGGGCAGCAAAGACTTTAGCCAGTATGTGGAAGTCTTTAAATGAGAGGTTGCAGGTCATCCCTTGTGAAGGAAATTGGACTATCCATCATGTCATCCAATGCTGACAAACTAGATCCTCTAGAATAACCCCAACCATTCAGCCAGCTGTTGAATTTAGTTATCTTTTCTTTGCACCTCAGCATCATTTTTGGAAAAGAAAGAGGAAAGAGGTTTCTGCTCAGTTGCAGAGTCTTACCTGGATTTGTCTCATGCACAGAAAGTTCTGATATGTCTCTCTGCATGTCCCCTTAGAGTTTTGTCTCCCAGGTTATTCACTTCCATGTGGGCCTCCACCATGTCGTAGTCAAATTTGACCTGACAAAGGGTCTTTAAAGTTGTAATGTCAGAGATCCTGGCACCTGAAAGGCAGCTGACTGTGTCCCCAATCCCTTATTAATGGAGAATCTGTACGGCTAACAATTGGCACCAAAGACTAATGTTTACAAGACTGAGAGCGTTCTGATTGTTGGTAACTAATGTGTAGGGAGGAGCTGAGTTGGAGAATTACTTCTGTAATCTAGTCTTACAAGTTCCAAGTGGCTTTGATAGGCATTTTATGACAGCCTCTGCATAAGACACTCTAATGTGATTTTGCTGAGAATGTGCTGATGGTGACTGAGGATGAAAGAGGCCCACTTAGTTAAATATTTGCACCCCTTCCAGACAGACTTGTTTGTGTTACATAAGTGTTCATTGTCAGTAACCATAAGGCAGTTTCTACATTGCCTGAGGGCACTAAGTGTTAATACTTAGTCAACAGAAGGAAAACAAGTTGGATGACTTTCCATAATGTCTAGTACTTCAAGAAGTAGATGGATAAGTCCACAGGCAAGGTATATGCGAGTAAGCAGCTTCATTCAATTTAAATTTTGGAGAAGAGCACAGGCTGAGCTATTTGCAGGGACAAAGTATGTCAATTCTAGTTGGAGAATCTGTATGGCTAACAGCTGAGTCACCGATGACCAATGTTTACAAGACTGAGAGCAATCAGACTATTGGTAACTTATGTGCAGGGAGGAGCTAAGTTGGAGAATTTCTGCTGAAATCTAGTCTTACTAGTTCTAGTTTGTGGAATAATGCACAGGCTAAACTATTTTAAGGAGATGGAGGTTTTGTAAGGTAAGTGCACTGTAATGTATATTTGTATTTAGTAAGTAAAGGAAGAGAAGAGTTGAGGGACTTTTGAGCTTAAAGCTACAGCAGATCACTCTTTGTAGATCAGTGAGGCAGCTTCACAAACCAAAGGAAGTGTCCAGTTATAGTTTTACTGCAGCATTATTGCAAGGAATTGAATTTCAATATATCGTATGCAGCTAATATTCTATACAATTAAATATCTAGTACATACAATGTGAATATTAAGTTGGGTTGAGGGTACAATTACAGCTGTGTGTTGTCTAAGCAGGAATGATAGGATACTTGAGTGGAATGACAGATATTAGTCTGAGGTTGTGAATAGCAGGAAGAAGTTATATGTGGTGTGAAATGTTGCATCTCTTACAGCCTATACACATCCTTTCATTCCAGAGCATTTTTTGAAAAATAAATTTAAAAAACATAAAATATTCAAGTCTTTTCTACTGTGGGACATCCTAGGTTAACAGTCTTTGTGTTGTTTTATTAATAAATCCTTGTTCTTTCTAATCATGTCTCTTATAAGCTGGCAAGTCATTTAGTTAAAAAGTCAGACCCAAGAAAGTTCTGGACTCCATAAGGAGCTATGGGTGTTAAATGGAAGCATACAAAAAGGTGCTGTAGGCTTGAATGCGTTAAGCAAAAGATTGTCAGTGAGAAGTGAAGTTTGGTGCAGTAGGGTCTGCCATACAAGGGACAGTAAGAGTGCTACTAGTAAGAGAAGATAGTAACATAGCTCAGGTTTTGGTGATGTGACTGGAAGAGAAGCAGTGACATTCGGATGATGAGAGGAGATGGGTCTGTAGCTGGGTCCTGACTTTGGGTAAGATGAGATGTCTTTTATTTGTAGGGAGTACTCTCCCCCATTTTTTAGAACAATTAAAGAGAAGCGGTGATTTGTATGATGAAGTTTAGTTTTGGAGGGTTGCAGTGTGAGGGCAGATTGGTCATCATTTCTGAGGCTGTCACAGACAGGTTGTTTAATTAGTTTATCTGCTATGTGAGAGAAGATCTGCTTGACCAGGAATTTGAATATTTGGGATCCTAGGAGAAAGTCAGCTTTTTGAACATGGAGACATTTTGTTTTTTCAGTGTTTTACAGTAGTGTTCTTTTTTTCGGGGACTGGATAATCTACACATTTTATTGGTTATTGTTTGAATTTATGTAACTTGTTTTTTTTCTTTTTTACAGTTTATTTGTATTGGTAGATCACCAGGATGGTTTATTTTTGAATTTACCACCATATCTGGTTTTATAAGGGACTGCTAACTCAATACCTTATCCAAATGGGCATAAAAATTATTTGCGCGACTGGCTGCATAATCTGGGGTTATGGTGGAGCTGATGTGGGTAAATTTAGAGATTTTATCATACAATTATATGAGGCTGACTTTCTTAAAATCTTTGAAGAAGGTGGTGTTTGTAATTAAGAGATTGGAAGTTTACAAGATAATGTTAACCATATTATATTCATGCTTTACCAGTGGAGGACTGATAATGGGTGGGTAGCAGACAGGGGCCACATTTATGAGTAATAAGTCAAGAATGTTTACATCCTTTGTCAGTTTGAGGACAATCTGATCCAGGTAGTTTTTGTTTCTTGAATTTGATGAACACTGAGCATACTCAACACTGGACATGTAGGAACTCCAGTCAGTAGAAGGATAGTTGAAGTCACTAAGGATTTAAGAAATGTTGCTTATAGGAATAACCAGTATAAATGCCAAGACATTTATTGTGGTCATCTGGTGTTATGGAGGATGATGGATAGCAGGCTACAAGCTGGAAATTAGATTTCCCTAAGATGAGCTGTCATTCAGTAACTGAATGGGAGGATTTCTGGCCCCCATTTTGAAGGGATATTTTTCCTTATGTACACCAAGACCCCACTACCATTACCAGTGGGTCAGAAGGCATGGTAGGCACACATCCCCGCAGCAAAAGACATGCTCTCTAAGGATTTGAACCATGTCTTCTTACAATGCATACGTGGACACATTCCAAATGCAGAAGTGCCTTAAAATCTGTTTATTGTCGAGACTCCTAGTGTTGAATACAGGCTACAGCCCCATAATATCTTCTAGTTTGGGACTGGAGCTGGAGGTTTTTATTAAGTTGGGATGTTCATTAGATGAACCCTAACTAAAAAAGGCACAATGGGGACAGCATGAGCTTTGGGCAGTAAGCTGTAGACTGTCTTTTACAAAGGAAGTTGGACTGTCAGTCATTTCATCCCAGGGTGATACATATTGGATCCCCCTGGAAAAAACAGCAACTTAGACAATTGCCAATTATCTTCTGCTTGTAGCTAGGCATCATTCTCTGTGAAGGTAGGATTCCACTCAAAATCACTGCCTTGCATTTAGCTGAAGCTAGTTTGGTAAGCCCCCACATATTCTGCATGGTCTTGTTGGCTTTTTGGGAATTTTTTTTTTTTTTTTTTTTGTGATGGGTCATTTACCTCCACATGGACTACATTCATGTCACAGTCATACTTGTTGGAAGAAAAGGTGTTGAGTGCCCTAGAGATGCCCGCTATCTTGGCTCCTGGATGACAGCTGCCACACTGCTTTTATCCCTCCTCGTGATTGTGGAATCTGTGTGTCTAACAACTGAATTACTAATAACTGGGATATTTCTAGTCATTGAATTATGCTTACCAGACTTGGGAATAGCTTGTTGTTGCTGGTAACAAGTTGGTGCTGATGTATACATATACAGAGTAAATGTAATAAAGGTTTTACTTTGATGCCTAGTTTATCTGTCTGTCGTCTATAATGTGCGTGCGTGTGCGTGCGTGTGTGCGCGCGCTTGCATGTGTGTGCATGTATGATTGATGGGTAGAAAGTGGGTGTGAGCAAATATTTTCCTTTTCATTTTAGTCGTATTCTATTTTTGCTTATCCTCTGTGCGCCTTATTTTTTACGTATATTAGACTAGTGAATCTAGAAGCTGCAAGAAACATATCCTTACATTTGTGTGCTAGATGAGTTGCATTTAGTCATGCAATGTTTAGCTTACTAATTTGAAAACTTATGGATTAAGATAATTGCTGGTGATAAATAATACACACACACACACACACACACACACACACACACACACACACACACACACACACACACACACACACACGGTTGAGCTACCTTAAATGTTTTAATGTGGGTCCAGTGTTAGGATGTTCTCTGTGTCCTGATTGATTAGTTCCGTAATAAGTCTTTCCATGGCTTTGCATATGACATTGGTCAGACTTATGGGTCTGTAATTGCCTGGGTCTATGGAAGGTCCTCCCTTATGCAGGGGAGTAACTATAGCTCTTCTCTTTTTACTTGGAAAAAACCTGTATGAAGGCTGAGACTGAATAGTGTTGTTAGGGGTGTGGCTAAACCGGAAGGTCCTCCCTTATGCAGGGGAGTGACTATAGCTCTTCTCTTTTCACTTAGAAAAAAAACCTGTATGAAGGCCAGGACTGAATAGTGTTGTTAGGGGTATGGCTAAACTATGCTTCATGCTATTTAAGTTGCATACGAGGTTATTATCAGGAGAGAGCCGCAGTGGTGCAGCGGTAGCGTTGTCACCTCACAGCAAGAGGTTCTCCCGTTAGATTCTCAGCTGGAGTGCCTTCTGTGTGGAGTCTGCATGTCCTCCCTGTGGTCGAGTGGCATTCAAAAGACATGGGTGTAATGGACGTGCCTTCGTTGAAGGTTGGGCAGTGAGCTGGCACCTCGGCACAGTAAAAATCTACTGCCAATCATTAGCGGATCGGAGGTCCACTGTGGCGACCCCTAACTGGGAAAAGCCGAAAGAAGAAGAACAACAATGGGATATTATCAGGACCCATCGATGCAGTATTTTTAGCTTTTGATGACTCTTTTAGGACTTGTGTGGTAGCTGGAGGGGAGGCAATTTCAGGTATATCTTGAGGGACAGACAGTGGGGGGAGAGAGATTAGAGCTAAATTTATTGGCCTTTAGGTCCACTTTATCTTCAGCCTCATTGTAGGCAACTTCATTCAGAATCCGCTTAGTGCATTGCTGTGTTGTGCTTTTGAGGTTACAAATAAAAATGTTTAAATGATGACCTTTACAACTGTATTATTGTATATTGTGCTTGTATAAGTGACAATCCATATCAAATGTTAATATCTGCAATATTCTACGATTTTTGTTTTCATGTAGTATGTTGGAGCTTTTCCCCTGGGCAGCCGCTGAAAACTGGTTATTGCCCAATTGGACTTTTCCAGGGAAAAAATGTCAAGAAGTAAATAAATAAGCATTTAGACTATGTGAAGGAGTAGATCTCATCTATTAAATGTGGTAAATTTCTTTAAAACGGTTATAGAACTGTAGACCATGGCCATGCAGTACCAATGGCAAATCTTGACCTGACCAAGGCCTTCAACTCCAGTTGCATGTTGGCATCATATACTAGCCAAGTGCTTTAAAATTGACCTTATTTTGTGAGATGGATTAAATTGGCTGAAAGCCAAAACCCAAGTTGTATGAGTTACAGGTGCCTCATCAGAAGGTATGAAAGTGACCAGCAGTGTCTCTCTGGGCTCTTTTTTGGTACACTTACTTCTCAGATCTTCAGGCAGAGAGTGAAGACCTCTGGCTAACAAAGTTTTTAGATGACCGCAAAACTGGGGATTGTTGTTAAAAGCTACTCCCTGACACGCAAACCCTCCAAAACAAACTTTCCCTGGTAAACTCTTGGTACACTAAAATGGACTCTAAATACCAAAAAATGCAGTATCATCACCTTTGGTAGACAACTCCTCCACTCATCATATTGTATAAACAAAACACCACTACAAAATGAAAATGTAGTCGGGGACCTAGTAACTTGGGTTGATAACTCCCTCTGTATTGTCCATTATTTGATAATGGTTGTCAAGAAATCCTTTTGTATAGTACAGCTATTTGCTAAGAAATGCCATCAAGGTCTATAGAGGTAATCATTCCCTTATATTCAACACTGATCATTAAACATATCAAACAATTGGAAATAACCCAAAGATCTCAAACCAAAAAGATCACAGCCTGAATTCCCTAAGCAATCAGAATAGGGAGATCTCTGTCTTGCTTACCCTGTCATAAAAGACCCAGTTTCTCCTTCACCTCTTGCATCTCTGCATGTCAGTGACTCCATCAGTATGAGAATCAGAGACCTTAATCTTCACTAATGGATAAATAAAATGAAGTGGAGAGACAGATTTATAACAAAGTGCCTCCCAATCCACTTCTGCTGCATGGTAAGTAGTGTGATAAACTATATTTCTTTAAACGTAACCTGGATGGGTATCCACAAATTTACTCTGGGACTGACTTCTGTGGCCTTCCTGGAATAAGGAAGTATGGCCTGATGGCAGTTACTTTCAAGGTGTAAATGGTCATAAAGCTCAATAGTCTTGAAGTATTTATTAATCTGTAAAGCATTGCACCCTTTCAATGAATACAAGTTCCCCAGGCTCTCATCTCATTACCTAGTACCTGTGCTAATCAGAATCAGATGAGCTTCTGTCATGTCTCTGTGCTTTCCAAGGAAGAAATTTGCCCATAAATACAAAAACAGAAAGCACATTGGCTTCTCAAAGCTGTGTACCTTGATACTGATAAGGAGTGGGCCATCTACAGACAAGGACCATCCCAACATGTTTTAATCCATACAGCAGATAATTATCCATAAGAAGATGATGTAAAGGATTGAATCAGATGAATAGAAAGCATGACAGTAATGCCCCAGAGGGTTGGAGGGAAAACTTTGTGAGGTATTTAAACTGCAGTGGTGGGGGGAAGTGACAGCATCGAAAATTGTGTGTTGTGTTTTAGCACGAGCTGAAAATTAAAAAAAAAATAGAATGGCTCTATTGAAGCAGCATTGTAAAATGCAGAGGATGTTTTATTAGCAGCTCTTTAAAGTTCATCTATAGAAATGAAGTGGGCAGTTTTTTCTTCTGTGCTGTACTCATGAAATTAAAGCATACAATACCTGCTTACTGAATATAACTGCTTCAAAATGACAGGTTTTATGTGGCTTTTTTTTTTCCTGTTGTGCTCAACACCTGTAAGTCTCAGAGAAGAGCTGTTTGATGTGAATTGCTTTTGTCCTCGTTGGCCTGACCTTGGCAGAGAAAATGTACTGCTGTATTATCCTTTTGCTATACCGAGTAATTTGTTATCCTCATGGGAATGTAGTCTAATTCTGTTTATGAATGACAATCCACAGTAGCTAGACTGTGCACTGCTTGAATACCCTGTAATTGGAGAGAAACCAGACCCACACCCAGCCATTATTGCTTCGTAGTTCTCTTTAGTATATAGCAAACATTTGAATCCACTTGAATTCCCTGTAAACAACTCTAGTTCCTGTAGTAGTTTAATTTGTTTGCATTAATATGCAGTGTAGCATATAAATGTGTTTTAATGCAAATAGTTTGTGTGTGTGTGTTTTTTCAAAAAAACATTGTTTCAGAGATGCAACAACTCAAGACACATGACACAGTACGTGACAGCACCATGAATTTGATAAAACAATATTATAATGCAATATATCATAGGAATTAGGTGGAATCAAATGCTATCCCCTCTTGTAATTATCATTTTAAACAGCATTTTCAACTTCTTTCCACGTAATGGCATTGCCTGTTACCAGCACAGTATGCAACCCATTGAGTTGCACTGTACAAACTGTTGAACCTTATTGCTTTCAGTATTAATTGTATTACCGATGGTCTTGTATGTATCAGAAATTAGTACTTTGCTGTTGCTGATTATTGGCTCGCCTACTGAACTTTGTTTTTGACTTCTTGTGTTTGCTATCTGCTCATGCAGGTGCCACCACTATAAATCTTCTTACTTCAGCTTGTTACCTCAACAGCTCTTTTCCTTCGTTTTTCACTCTATCTAAGTCTCCTCTGAAAAAGAGTTTTAATTGATCAAGTAGGTGGGATTTCTTGTCTGATAATTAAAAATATGAAGTAAAGAAATCAGCTAAGTAGTGCTATGGTCTCCTCTCTGGTATACTGTCTGTCCACAGTATTCCCTTCCTGTCAGAATGAACTATAAATGTGTAATCTGCATCTTCTACAGGCAGGGATTCAAAGGCCAGTGTTGTGCAGTATGCTGCATGAAGTGCCTTGTAACTCACATTGTCTGAGGTCACTGCACACTTTGCATCTGGCCACATCAGTTGATAGGTAGTGCTTCACTATGTGCTATATGTATATGAATCACAGCTATAGGGAACAAGATGGGAAGAGGGAGGACAGTGTAAGATTAGTTAGTCCAAGACGCAGTGTTTGCCCTTGCGATTAATACTGAGGTCATTAGGGTGACGTGCATCTTATTGCAAAAGGTTGGATGCTATTTATAAGCTGCATTCAAACTATTTGAACATTTCCTCTGAAGTCTGTAAAATATTCACAAGAACACCTAGATACACACATTAACTAATTCACAATAACATAGTTATACCAAGGAGTTAATATCACAAAAACGAGAGGGAGAGAAGGAAACAACGACATATTAATACATACTTCAGATGTATTCTTTGTTACTTTCACATGTGTACCTTCAGTGGTGCTCTTTGTTGCCTACAAGCATTGCTACATTATTTATTAAGCTTTTGTAGTGTATGGAACATGGTGATTACAATCCGATATTCTGAAAAACAGAGTTACAGTGTATGATCCTTGAAGAAAAAATGCAAATAGAGTCTAGTCAGCTTGGATACACGGCTTGCACTGAAACAGTTTTCCTTGCAATGAGGGTCATTGACTGTGTTTACTGAAATCGCTGTTAGGTTTCATAGTGTGATTTGGGTCTGTGTTTAATGATTCATCGAATGGCCATTCATCATGCATAGACCATCAAAACTTCCCTTTAGCGAACAGCCATATGATCGTAAATAATTTAATTGAACGATCATAGTTGGCCAACGTAAAGGAACAGAATGTAGTACTTATCTGTAATATTGGGATATAAGGAACCCTGCCCTTTCTCCACTGTAGTGCAATCTCAGACTTGGTATATAAAATTAGCAAGGGAACCCTGCTTATGTGGGGTGCTGTGCCCCACCCACCCCCAGCTAATTATATATACCAACTCCCTACTTTACAGATAAGTACGTACTATGTTCTGTTCCCTTTGTGTTGTTAACTATAATTGCTAAAGGAAATTATTTATCATCATATGGCCATTCGAAGAATGGAAGTTTCAATGGTGTATGTACAATGAATGACCATTTGGTGAACATTCTGTTTGATCATTAAACATAGACCCATGTGACTTGATGTTCAGAGTGCTGAAGTTAGCTAGTAGGAAGGTTTTCCCTTACCCTCACGTTATTAACAGTCAGAATTAGTACTTTTAGAGAATTGGTGATTTAGGAGATAAAGGACATTTTGCCTCATCCTATGGAAGGATACTTATTGTGTGTGTGTGTGTGTGTGTGTGTGTGTGTGTGTGTGTGTGTGTGTGTGTGTGTGTGTGTGTGTGTGTGTGTGTGTGTTTTCTTTTAATGAAAGTTCCTTTTCCATTGTTTACTTTGTTTTTGCAACATAACGTGGCTTGACCTGATTTTCTGCTCCCAGTCAATCTCTATTGCACATGGAAACAAGCTTCTGTGAAACATCTTGGAGTCTGCCTTTCTGCAGTTAATCCTCTCACCCACCCAGTTTTTTAATTGACCTAGACCTCTTATGACTCATCACTAATATTCTCCTTAAAAATGTTGTATAGTCTTCATTGACAGTGTCTACAAAAAAATGATCTCTGAGTTTCTGTGGCTACATGGGCAGCCAGTAATTTATTAGTCAATATTATAGTTTGTTATACTTCCAAAATTATATATTTTCCCTTTTGTGTGTCCTAACCAGCTATTTGGCCAACTGCTGCATCTGCAGTTTGTTCCCTAGCAAGGTAAGGCACATTGGCAGCATGGCTGTCATCCAGGCAGTCAGCAGAGATTTTGTGTATGTACTTGCCTTCCACTCTATGTATGTCCTTTGTTAGGTTCATAAGTAAATGATGGAGAATATGCTGAAGAGACAGATGCATCTCCCAGTGGTTGTTACACCTCTGGCACAGGCTCCCAGTTCATGTGAAGCAGAGCTCCTCAATAATCCTATTCAAGTGCAAACTAGACAATTGGATGGGAGACCGTAGACTCTAGAGCTGATGTCCTTTGTGGACAGGGTCAGTCAGTGCTGATCATAGACTCACTCTGCAAATAACGACCATCTAACCAAGGTCAATTAGGGAACACAGGTGTAACATGGTTAGGCTTGTAAAGGCCCTAGGGCCATTAGCCTAGTAACCTCCTATGAACCTATAAATACTAGGTTATCAGTATTCAGATCATTATAGGCCTAGTGAATAACTAGATGTGAGAATCAAATCCTGTATCTTGTATCTGTGAGGTTAAGTTCTTGGCCATTATGCCAACCCCATTAGACACTGGCAGGTATGAACTGCATTGTGCCTTTGGTAGGGCATGTTACCTGCTTACGAGTGACTTAATTCCTCAGAAGGCCTTGCTTCCTGTTCCAAGCCAGGCAGTCATGCCTTGTTACTCTTTTCCTTCCGGTGACCATCTCCTCCAGACAACAGGCCACTAAACAAACTGGGACATTTGGGTAATAGTCAGGGCTGTTTCCTTAGATTCCATGGAACAGGTCAGTTCTAATGTTATTGTGGAGGCAGCCCAGTATATGCATCAGTGCTATAAGGTAACATATTTGGGAATGGGTTCTTCCTTGTTGCTGTCCTGTTGAACAGATTTCATGAAAATTATGAAGCTGATTATAAAAGATCTGTTGTATAGATTTCCTAAAAGTTATGAAGGTGATTATAAAAGAACTTGTACTTCTTTGCTTGAAACATAAATGCCCAAACTTCTGATCTGTAAGGCTGTTAAACACAATCGCAAAATGTAACAAAATGCACTCTTCAGTATGTTTGGTATGTTGTTGCTGTTGGTTACAGTATGCCTTTCTGTCTTTCACTTGATGACGTTTGAGTCATTTCCTTCCTATCGACAATGACCAGTCAGACTCTGTTCCCTGTATTTATTCAGTGGCAATGATCTCTGTAATATGCATAGCCACTAATGTGTTCTTCATTCAGCATGGGCAACTTCTAGAAGACCCTGCTGCTATTTTAATTATAATGGTGTCACTTCAGATAATCTGTGGTGTACCTTTGAGTCCTTAATATCCTGTTTGCAGAAAGCATTAATAAAATGTAGACTGAGCCATGCAGATGACCTCAGAATACAGAGCAAATCAAAACCTCAAAAGACTGCATTTCTGAAAAGCAGTGGATTATCATCAGCATTATTTCCATGATACAGATACATCTACAGAATCTTCTCACATGCCTAGAATGTTCACCTGAGTTTTATGCAAGCTCACTTGATAAGCGGTGCAACCTGTTTTATATTTATCAAATTCAGTGAGTCATTTCACCTCATCATATCATGTAGACCGGCCTTCAATTTCTGTTCAAAAACTAGGGAACTAAATTCTAGCAAAATGTTCATTTGCTTGGCACCCAGCTTTTTAAAATTCTATAGAAGCAGCAAATGTAAGTCATAGAAGTCACGGAGCTGTGTCCTCAAATAGTAGGGTATGATTTGTGAATGTCCCAATGGGCAAGTCTGTGAGTTTAGTAATCTGAATATCGGAAAGTTTGCTTTAGTAATTTAGTGCAGAAATGAACCAAGTATGACTGCTGTCAGTCAGTGAAACAGGTTCACTTACAAGTTAAATGTCCCACTTCAGCCACTGAATAATGTTTAAGCTGCCTTGTCTAACAAAGTCATGTAGCTCAACTGGCCAGAATTTCCACAGAACGTTCAGATTTTTGTCTTCTATTTCTGTTACGTTCATCATAAAATGTATGTTTTTTTCTGGCAAATCATTGAGGACTGAAGCGAGTAAATAATGAGAGACATTTGAGTTTTTGACTTGCTATACTTGAAAAAATGCATGCAAAGCCTGATATTGTAAGATAAATTTTTAAACTATCTCCTTGATTTTTGGCTTTTGCCCCCCTCCCCATTATTTTTGTCTATGAGCAAGCTCTCCTGGACTGTGAAATAATGCTCATCCCAACACAGCCATTCTCCAGCTCACTATGTTCAGGTCGAGCCCTCCTAGTCCCCAACTCACTACATTCAGGTCGAGCCCTCCTATTCCCCCACTCGCTACATTCATGTCAAGCACTCCTAGCCCCCTGGTCATTACATTCAGGTCAAGCCCTCTTGTTCCCCAGCTCACTATGTTCAGGTTAAGCCAACCTCTTCCCTAGATCACTACATTCGGGTTGAGCCATCCTCTTTCCCCGCTTACTAAATTCAGGTCGAGCCCTCCTGTTCCCCCCTCACTACTTTCAGGTCGAGCCCTCTTGTTCCCCAGCTCACTACATTCAGGTCGAGCCCTACTGTTCCCCAGATCACTACATTCAGGTTGGGCCATCCTCTTTCCCCGCTCACTGCATTCAGGTCGAGCCCTCCTGTTCTTCCGCTTACTACATTCAGGTCGAGCCATCCTGTTCCAGCTCACTACATTCAGGTCGGGCCCTCCTGTTCCCCCGCTCACTACATTCGGGTTGAGTCCTCCTGTTCCCCAACTCACTACATAAAGGTCGAGCCCTCCTGGTTCCCAGCTCACGACATTCAGGTCGAGCCCTCTTATTCCCCCACTTGCTACATTCAGGTCGAGCCCTCTTATTCCCCCACTCGCTACAGTCACATCAAGCCCTCCTAGCCCCCTGTTCACTACATTCAGGTCAAGCTCTCCTATTCCCTAACTCAATGCATTCAGGTCTAGCCCTCCTGTTCCCCCACTCATTACATTCAGGTCTAGCCCTCTTGTTCCCCAGCTCACTGCATTCAGGTTGAGCCCTCCTGTTCCCCAGATAACTACATTCAAGTTGAGCCATCCTCTTTCCCCACTCACTACATTCAGGTCGAACCCTCCTGTTCCCCTGCTCATTACTTTCATGTCGAGCCCTCCTGTTCCCCAGCTCAATACATTCAGGTCGGGCCCTCCTGTTCCCCCACTCACTACATTCAGATTGAGACCTCCTGTTCCCCAGCTCACTTTATTCAGTTCGAGCTCTCCTGTTCCCTAGCTCAATACATTCAGGTCGGGCCCTCCTGTTCCCCCACTCACTACATTCAGATTGAGATTTCCTGTTCCCCGGCTCACTACATTTGGGTTGAGTCCTCCTGTTCCCCAGCTCACTACATTCAGGTCGAACCCTCCTGTTCCCCCGCTCATTACTTTCATGTTGAGCCCTCCCTTTCCGCAGCTCAATACATTCAGGTTGGGCCCTCCTGTTCCCCCACTCACTACATTCAGATTGAGATTTCCTGTTCCCCAGCTCACTACATTTGGGTTGAATCCTCCTGTTCCCCAGCTCACTACATTCAGGTCGAACCCTCCTGTTCCCCCGCTCATTACTTTCATGTTGAGCCCTCCCTTTCCGCAGCTCAATACATTCAGGTTGGGCCCTCCTGTTCCCCCACTCACTACATTCAGATTGAGATTTCCTGTTCCCCAGCTCACTACATTTGGGTTGAGTCCTCCTGTTCCCCAGCTCACTACATTCAGGTCGAACCCTCCTGTTCCCCCGCTCATTACTTTCATGTTGAGCCCTCCCTTTCCACAGCTCAATACATTCAGGTTGGGCCCTCCTGTTCCCCCACTCACTACATTCAGATTGAGATTTCCTGTTCCCCAGCTCACTACATTTGGGTTGAGTCCTCCTGTTCCCCAGCTCACTACATTCAGGTCAAGCCCTCCTATTCCCCAGCTCCCATTCCCATCCTGTGCCCAGTCTCCCCTCCCCCAAAGTTACTTATCCAGAGTGAAATGGCCTCTTTGTTATGCATCACATCTACCTATAATTTGTTTTCACAAGCTTACATAATTATGAAGCGTTCAGGAAAAAATGTTCTCTCACCTACAAGAGACAATTTGATAGACGTTCTCTAGCAAGAACACTACGCTCGAATCTTTTTCGATATTGCTGATATGTAACAAATGTCTTGATGCTCATTAACTTGATATAGTTACCTATGGAATTTTGTCTGGAACAGTCTCCTATTTGTACAGTCCTTCTCATCCATATTAAGGTTTTCTCTTACCTATGCCACTGGTCTCACTGTTTTCATGGGGTCTACCTGTTCTTCTACTACCATTACTGTGTTTCAGCTCAGAATCTGACCACCATACTGTACTCAATGCAAGTGTTGTCTCTGTCTCTTCATTAATCTGTCTCTTTTTTTTTCATTAAGCTCTGTTTTTGAACCTGTTTGTTAGTGTAAAGTGAAGAGCCAATCCCGGATTCTTAGCTTTCATGATTGACCTTCCTATCCCTAGTATTAATACTTTTTGTTGCTTCATTTAACATCCCAGTTCGAAGTTTGACACACCTCTCAACCTCTTAGAGCAAGAAATCTGGACAAAGCCATAAATACTCGGGGGACAAAGGCCCAAAAATAGGGACACTTTAAATATTGCTCTTACAAATTTAGAAAGTTGATAGAATAACAGGTTTTGCATTAGCATGACTTTTCTGAAGGGTATAAAGTCTAAAACTCAAATGTTTATTATTTTCTGACTTCAACCTTCAAAGATTTGCCAGAAAAACACAATATTATGAGAAACAGACCAAAACTATGAGGCAAAAATATGGACATTCTGTGAAAATCTGTACAGCTGAGAGGTATCACATTTCCAGTGTTCAGTGTGTTATATTATTATCAGGTGTACTCTTGCACAGTTCAGCTGGTTCAAAGAAAATGCGTTTTCATCTTTTAAACAGAGAAGATGAATTGCAAGTGCACATTTAACTGTACAATTATCTTCGTACTGCATTTATCACTCTTCGAGATGTCCTGCTAAGATGCTGGGTATAAGTCTGCTCTGTTAACTTACATAGTGTTTGCACAACACTAATAATTGTTTTGTTTACCTTGCATAAAAGATGATAGCCTGAGCTACTGTCAGACTTTATCCTGTAGTCATGGGTTTGATTCCCTCATTCATATTTCCAGTATATTTGCTCATTTGTGCACATTACTTAACCAGATCAGTATTCCTAAGTCAATCCAACAAAAGGACACAATTCTACTGAATCTTAATAGGTTAACAAATAAGTAAGACAGAAATAAAATAGAAAAGCCTTTGGTCAGGATACAAGTACAGTGAGCATGTATGAATCTGATGGATCTTAATGCTGTACCTATAACACACTGCATAGTTGAATTTTCGTAGTCTGCAGTGACTGTGCAGATGTTTAGAATAAAACACCAATGAGGAAAAATGTATACTGTTCCTTTCACAAAGGTGCTATTTCTTTGTTTCTTTCTTTCCTTTTTTTAATTTACTTCCTGTTTACTGACCAGGTTAGTCTCACTCAGCCTTTTCCATCTATTCATGGATGAGAATCGGTATAGAAGTTGATTACTTGCTTACAGTCATAGTTTTCAACAGCCCCAATTTCACAAAATGCCCCTAATGTTGTAAATCATTCCTAGTTTCACACAATGAAAAAAACAAAAAGTCTGACCAGGAGTAAAAACGTTTATGTTATTTAAAACAGATTTAGCACTTTAATCCCATAATTAATGGGATTTCATCAGAGTCTACCATCAAAGCACGTACATATATATCAATGCATATCTATATATATCTATCTATATCTATATATATATATATATATATATATATATATATATATGTGTGTGTGTGTGTGTGTGTGTGTATATATATATATATATATATATATATATATATATGTATATATATATATATATATATATATATATATATATGTATAAATTTTACATTTGTTGACTGGGCTAGTCCAGCTGGATATATGTCCATTTTCAGCAGAGGCTCTATGAGAAAAGCTCCACAAAAACACAGTATTATTTATATTATATGACAGTTTTTACAGATGCAGGTAGATTACATATTTTAGCAATTCTTTACATTTCTGCTTACAGATTCTTAATGCATATCATATATGGATGGTTATAAGAAGATAGTCATAATGACATCCGATTGATATATAAAAGCATGCTCTATTTATGGTTAACAGAAAAGCAAACTAGTTTGTACAGGTATAGTGATTAGTACCCAGAGGTAAGTGAGGTAGTTAGTCAGGGTTAGCACAAGGGTATAATCAATGTGATTTAACGTATATTTCAGTTTGTTTTTAAATAGTGTTACTGAGGAAAGGGAGGTCAGGTCACTGGGGAGTGAGTTCCAGGTTTTACCCACGGTATTAGAGAATAAGGAGTCTCCAGCCATATTGTTGGTTTTACATATTTGTACAAGTAGTTTATTAGATGAGCATAGGGTCTTAAGGTTATTGTAGGGAGTGATAAGGTTGGTGAGTATTGGCGTATTAGAAAGTTGATAAAGGATCTTGTGGGCAACTGTTAATTGGTTAAATAGTAATAGATTTGGCAACTCTAGCCATCCTAGTTGTTTAAGATTATGATAATGATGGGTTCTGAAAGCGAATCCTGTTGCAAATCTGGCAATATTATTGTAGGAAATAACCAGCTTGTTCAGGTTGTTTTTAGACAGATCAGTATATATAGGGGAGGCATAGAGGAGAGTAGAGATTAAGTGGGTATGGGCAATAATAGCCCTGGCTAATGGAGTCAGAAAGGGTTTGATTCTATAGAGGGAGCCTAGTTTTTTGTTGACCGTTTTTATAGTACTGTTGATATGAGTATCAAAGTTAAGGTAGTTATCAGTTAGTACCCCTAGAAGTTTTGTAGTTGGATCAGGAGATATGATAGTACCGTTGTTTGATGTAACAGTAAGGGGAGGCTCTGCAGGTGGGAGTGAATAGTAGGAGTTTTGACTTTTTAGGGTTCAAGATGAGGCAACAGTGTAGAAGCCATTTCTCGACTCTATTAAACACATTTTGAGTGAGGGTCTGATGGAGAAGTGGCTGAGCATGTTAACATGGAATCGTCTGCGTATTGTATACAGCTAGCTTGAAGTATTACAGAATGTAGGTCATTAATAAAAATAGAAAATAGGAGAGGTCCTAATATGGAGCTTTGGGGGGACACCAAGGGCAATGGAGAGGTGGTAGGTAAGTTGGTCTCCCACAGTACAACCTGCTGTCTATTGTTTAAGTAGGATTGGAACCATTGTATAGCCAGTGCATCTAGTGACAAGTTTTTGAGTATGTTTATGAGAAACTGGTGGTTAACCATATAGAAGGCTTTAGAGATATCAGTAAAGAGGGGAGAGGATAGAGTGTTATTATTATTGCGATTTTTGTTAATACAGTCAGAGAAGGATAAGAGGGCAATGGTGGTGCTATGAAATGGCCTAAAACCATGTCGGCAGTTAGCTAGTAAGTTGTTTTCTATTAGGTAGTTTAACAGTTGTCTATGAATGCATTTCTCCATGATTTTTGCCAGAGGAGATAATATAGCTATAGGTCTGTAGTTTGATAATTCATTGAAGTTACCAGCTTTATGCAGGGGGATAATATGTGAAATTTTCCAGATAGATGGGATAGTTCCTTCGGTAATAGTTCTGTTAATCAGGATGGAAATGGGATAGGCTATGGCTTTTGCAGGTTTTTGCAGATATTCTGCAGGTAGTAGATCAGCTGAGGGGGTGGTTGGTTTAAGTTTTTGAATAAGGGTACAGAGAAGGGATGTAGGGACAGGTTGAAGGTGAAATGAGGGAGGTGAGCTAGATGTAGAGGTACTCCAAGATGAGCTGTCAGGAGATAGTTGATTGGCAAAAGATTGAATGGTCTCTTTAAAGAAAGTGTTAAAAGTATTGGCAATTTGCTTGGGACTATCATGATCAGAGCCTAATGGGGTGGGAGTGACAGAACAACCTGGGTGTAAAAGTTTATTAATTCCTGCCCAGAACTTTTGTGGTCTGTTTTGATGGGTTTGCTGGAGTTGAATGTAAAAGTTTATTTTATCCAACAGTATGGCTTTTTTTGTATCATTTCTTAGCTGTCTAAATTTTAAATGAGCTGCAGGGCTTTTAGTGGTACGCCACTTGGCCCAGACTTTATTTCTGAGGAGCATTTTTTGTTTAGTTGCTTTTGAGAGCCATGGGGCAGGTTTAATCCTAGTTCTAATTGTATGTATTGATGCATGGTAGTCTAAAATAACTAGGAATTTAGTATTAAAGTATTTTACTGCTTCCTCCAGAGGTAGGTGTTTGAGGGCTGACCAATCACATGCCTTAAGTTTATTTTGGAAGATGCCTGGGTTAAAATTTTTGTTGCTCCTTATTGTCCTATAGGTGATTGGGCTTGGAATGTCACTCATATCTGATTATGAAGGTGAGTGAATGGTCGCTTACATCTTTGGGAAGTTCCCTACTTTGTAAGTGACTATTTATGAGAATCCAGTTTAAGGTGCTTTCCTTGTTATTGAGTTTATTGGTCCTTGTGGGGGAAATAATGGTTTGAGTAAAACCATATAGGTTAATATGAGTAGTAGGCTGTTCAGTGGTACAGCTCCTCCAGTTGATATGAAAGTCACCAAGTACAATAGTTTCTTGGGGATAGTTGGTGGAAAGCCAGCTGAGGATATCTTCTAGGCTGTTAGAGTTATTGCCTGGGGAAGAGAGAGACACAGATGATATAGATGGATTTACATTTATTAAGGTGAATCTTAGAAATAAGGATTTCAGCATTACTAGTTAGAGGGGGTTTAGAGTCTACAGAGGTCACCTGTAATACAGATTTTTATAGGATAGCTATTCCCCCACCCTTCTTAGCCTTATGGTCTAGTCTCAAGATATTGTATCCAGGTGGAATAACTTCATTGTCTTGTGTTGCTGGTTTGAGCCATGTTTCAGTGAGACATAGGATGTCAAATGAATGTACATCCATGAGAGCATGTAGGTGGGCAACCTTATTATTTATGCTCCAAATGTTAAGATGGGCTATAAAGAGTGAGTTGGGGACTGGTGAGGAATTGAGTGTTAGAGGGAGTTGGGGTGTAGGGCTCTGTGGTCCTGATGGAATTTGGGCTGGGATAAGGATGTATATCTCCATCTATTAGGTTCTAGAATTTCCTAGCTGTTGGGCTGTAATATCTGATGTGAGTCAGTCCATGATATTTTGCTGGTCGGTAGCTTGTTGTGCAGGGTGTGTTTATATGGCTTTGAGAGACTGCTAATGTTGGTGTTGAGGTTTGCTTTGTGGGGTAATGAAATCCTAGGCAGTTAAGATGTTCATAGAATGTAAGTAGATAAGGTATAGATAAAATAGGCAGGAGTGAAAATAAGAGTTGGAACTTAAAGCGTGATAAGGTAGTTATGGGTGGCATTGCGGAAGTATTATATATAGGTTAGGGTATAGAGGTAAGTAAGGTAGCTTACAATGTTAAAGACTTGAGGAAAGTAGGTTCTAGCACTTTAAGAAATTGGGACTTGTGAATGGTTGTAAGGATGGGGTGTGTTTAGGGTATATAAATGTAGAAGCACTGGGGGCTTGTGGAAATTGGGGGAAAGGTAGAGGAGCGGAGTGAGCCTGCAGGGCAAATGGAGCGGGTAGAGCCAGTGAAGGAAGAAGACCCAAGAACAATCAGTGGAGAGCTGACTGCTGAGATAAGGTTAGGTGGCGATAGGTGAGGAGGTGAGTGATTTACAGTGAAAATAGAAGGATAGAGTAAGACTGGAATAACAACAAGTAACAGAAAAACTAGATGCCTGATAATTATGTTTTACTTGCTAAGGCTCTTGCCACCCCATAGTGCCTTTTTTAGGCAAGATTCAAATGACAAATTCACCACCATAACAGGTACAAGCAAGCAAAATCTGTGGGTAATTCTAGTCAGTGCTAGAAGTCCTAAACCTCAAAATGCACTCACTCGAGGCACTCCTTAAAATGGAGAACATCGACATCTGTGCAGTGACAGGAACCTGGTTCAAGGCTCCAGAGAGCATCCCTGCATTACCAGGCTATAATTCATACCACACCTTTTGGCCACCTAACTTGGACTGAAGCAGTAAAGGCGGAGGCGTGTCCATATTCATTAAGGATATCCACACCTCCAGGCTAGTTGCTCAGCATAATGCATCTGAGATTATCCAACTGCAACTAACTCTGGGCAAGACCGCAATACAAATTATAGCTTGCTACAGATCCCCCACCATGCCCCAGGATTCCCACTCCTCATTTCTTGATACATTGGAAAATATTAGGGTATAACCTAACACACTAATAATGGGCGATTTCAACTACCCCACCATTAACTGGGAAAACTACTCGTGTACCAACTCTTGTGCTCAATGTTTTCTGGAATTCATAAATTCCAATGCCTTGGATCAACTTATCCACACCCCCACCAGGGGCAGCAATATCCTAGATCTGGTCATTACCAACATGGGCAACCGGTGTTCCACACCAGAGGTCAATTCCTCATTGGTCAGATCCGACCACAAGCAAATCACCCTAGACATCCACATCCCAGCCCTACCCCCCATTAGGGAAACCACCATGAAAAAATTTCTCCAAAGCCAACTTCACGCTTCTTAAGACAGAAGTGGCAAACTTCACGACACCCATGCTGATGGACAATAGAGATATGACTGCTAAATCCTGTACAATTGCATTTTATAAGCACTTACACGAGTGCATGGGTTGTGCAATCCCTAACAGAACCAAGATGCTATCATGCAAAAAAAGGAAGCCAATCTGGTGGTCCCCTGCTATAAACAAACTCTACAACAGAAGAAAGAAACTGTTGCAAAAAAAGAGTAAAATCCCATGATTGGAGGAATTCCGCGGTCAGCCTCAGTAAGAAGCTGAGATCCCTCATAAAATCCTCTAAAGCTAGTTACAAAAACAAAATCGCCACTGATTCTAAAGACAACCACAAAGCATTCTATAGCTATGTCAAGAATCTCAATGGCAACACTCAGATCTGCTCTGAGTTACAGCACAATGGCACTAAATATACAGAAACAACTGATATTGCCAACATCCTGGCAGATAGGCTCAGTGCTAACTTTACCCCTCTCTCATCCCCTAAAGGGCCCATCTCTATACAGGAAGAATGCAAAGTACCTGTAATCATGGCTGCACAGGTAAAAAACACACTCTCCAAAGCCAAGAACACAGCATCCATGGGACCAGACAACATCTCAGGCTGCGTTCTACATGAACTACAGAACGAACTGGCACCCCACCTAAGTACCTTGCTCAAGCATAGCTTCACCTCAGGCTTTGTGCTCATTGAATGGCGCACAGCAACAGTTATCCCACTCCACAAAGGGGGAGCCACCACGGACCCCGGGAACTACCGCCCCATTAGCCTGATGAGCCTGGTCTGCAAGGCTATGGAGCATATCATCATGGAACTTATAAACAATGACATTGGTAATCTGCAAACTCTGGACCCTACCCAGTTTGGGTTTGTAAAAGGCAGATCATGTCTCCTAAACCTAATAGACTTCTTTGAAGCGGTCACCAAAGCTGTAGATGAGGGTAAGGTGATACACACAGCCTATCTAGATCTCGCCAAGGCTTTAGACACCATCCCCCACTCTGGAATTATAGGCAAACTCACTAAACTTGGCATAAATCCCTATGTCACAAGATGGGTTGCCAACTGGCTCACTGAACGAACCCACACTGTGAAAGGAGCAGACTCTAAATCCAACATCAGACCAGTGGCAAGTGGAGTACCACAGGGTTCAGTCCTAGGTCTTCTCCTGTTTGGTATTTACTTCTCTGAAGTACATGCTAACACAGAAGGTCTTTGGCTAACAAAGTTCGCAGATGACTGCAAACTAGGAGCCATAATCAAATCTTCTAAAGATGTGGATATCCTACAAAAGGGCCACACTGAGACAGATGCCTGGTGTCAAAGCCATGGCCTCAAGCTCAGTGCCAAAAAGTGCATTGTCACCCCTTTTGGTAAAAACTCTGTACCCATGAACTACCACATAGACGTAGTCTACTTAACACCGAAAGTGTGATAAGAGAACTTGGGACATAGGTGGACAGTAGTCTCTCCTTTGATAATCACATCGCCGCAGTAGTCAGGAAATCTTTCTACGTGGCACACCTCATCACAAAAGGTTTCTCATCCAGGAAAAAAGAGGTCATTGTTCCCCTCTACTCATCACTCATTAGACCCATTATAGAGTACAACGCCCCTTTTGGTATGTACCTCACAAGATATCTACAACAACTGGAAAGGCCACAGAAATACCTCATAAAGAGGATTACCGGCTTCAAACAGATGCCCTACGCAGACCGTCTCAAAAAACTCCAGCTTTACTCTGTCACATATCGCCTACTCAGAGGCGATCTCTGCCTAACATACAAAGCTATGTCAAAACCAGAGCTGTTGGACATGCTCCACATAAAGAAATCCCAATCTCTCTGAGCTACATGCTCTAGGGACCTAAACCTTGTCACCACAATAAACAGAACATGCTGGAGGGATAGATTCCTATCTCAGAGACTTCCCATACTCTGGAACAAACTACCTATCTATATCAAACAAAGCACCTCATTAGCACTCTTCAAGAAAAATCTTGATGATTGGATGGGAGATAGGAAATTCACCCTTGGGATCACTTCTGTGGCTCTGCTTTACTGGGGCACAGGAAAATAATTTTCTTGGGTGGCAAAAGCCAGGGTACCATTTGACTAGGCTTATATAGGCCCTAGGGCCAATAGCCTAGTACCTACCTATGAACCTATGAACCTATACGACAGTAGGATAGATGTTCAAGGCAAGTAATACTAGGAAAAGATTGCTATCTAGTTGGCAAAGGCTATATTGCAACAGTAGCTTCACGTGGGAGCTGGCAGGTCTTGGAATAATGGAGGGAAGACAGCAGTTAGCTACAGAGGTTACAAGAGGGGAATGTATGGAGGTTGAGGAGAACAGAAGGTTATGGCTGCTGGCTGTCCTAGCTGGAGAGCATACTTTAAAAACCTGGAAATATTTTATTCAAGTTTATATTTTAAGACAGTAGTAATAGAACACATATTTTCTTGTTTCCTTGAGGGAATGAGGTTCATGGAGAGGTTTGGCTCTATTCCTTAGCTTAGGGAAGAGACAGCAAGTTTTAATACACACACACATATATATATATATATATATATATATACACACACACACACACACACACACACATTTATATATATATATATATATATATATATATATATATATATATATACACATATACACATATATCAATATATATATATATATATAAAAATATATATCAATATATATATATATATATATGTGTGTGTATTATATATATATATATATATATATATATATATATATATATATGTGTGTGTGTATATATATATATATATATATATATATATATATATATATATATATATGTGTGTGTATATATATATATATATATATATATATATATATATATAGATATATATATATGTGTGTGTATATATATATATATATATATATATATATATATATATATATAGATATATATATGTGTGTATATATATATATATAGATATATATATATATATATATATATAGATATATATATATATATATATATATATATGGGTCTACTTCAAAACATTGAAGTACCACAACATCAAACATCGGATCACTGAGTGCCAGATAATCGAAGTTGTGGAACATCGAACAATCTGAATGGAGATTGTTGTACAGCGCAGAACGGGAAATCTACCATCCTTTTCACTGTAGTGTGATCTCACAGTTGGTATATTTAAGTAGCAGGGGGTGTGGAGGGTGCAGGAGGGCTTGCCCCCCCCTGCAAAAACATGAAACAAGATGTTTTTTGTTTTCCAGTTTCATTGTTTTTATAGCTATGTATACCTGTAAAGCTTTATTTACTACTGCAATCAATGGTTTATATGTATTATGTGCATGAAATCAGCAAGAAATATAAATAATGGAGAATTTGGGTAAACATTTTGATCTCTGCAACTGATACATATCTACAAAATGCATAAAGTGTGTTACTAGAGCTATATGTGAACTGCTTTGAAGGGGTAGGGGCCACACCATTCCCAGTTTCAGAGAAAAGGTTAACCACATTTTTTCCTGTTGGGTGCAATCCTCTCGTGTACCTTTTTTACGAGGAACGTACCTCATTTGGGGTCTTAAAAAGTTCATGTTCCTCGAAGTTCCACATTACAAGGCTCTGTCACACATTCAGTGTTAAGAATTTTTGAACTGATATCCATGGTAAATAAAAAAGAATCCTGTTATTTCATTAAATGATCCTATTTATACGGTAAGCCAGCATATTTTAACCAACCTATGACCTTCCTAGTTGAAGTTATTAGTAAGCTATTAGTATGAATTCCACATTTTTCCCATTTGTTCCACATTATGAGGGCTAGTGTTGCTCATTTCAGAGATGGAGAGAGCTATGATTGGGTGTGACACGATTGTGCTGCCTGCAAGGCTGTGCCATCTTGATGTAATGTCTGAATGAAAATGTGTTTTCCTTTAAAAAGACTTGGTGATAACAGAAACTAGTCTCATTTAACTGTGTGTATTACAGCTATATAACCATCTTAATATGAGCTGCAGGTTCTGTGTCCATTTCTGAAATGCGGAGAATAATTCTAGCAGTACTGAAGTCTGTCATAACCACTGAAGAGCACTTAAGCAGCTGTCAGCCCACAACTGCAGTGATTTGCTGAAGTTAATTTAGTTTTACAGGAATGACTGGCTATTATTGGCCATCATTTGGTCACTTTGCAACAGCAACTCACAACAGTTCAGCAGCAACTAACCACTGTGATGACTCAGTTAGTGACTGCTTTACGAACTTTGAGGACTCTTGGTAGCATTTGAATGTACGCAGAGAGGTAGAACTGACCCAGACTAAGTGAGCCAGAATGCTGTCATCTTATTTGGCAGGTGAGTCTTTAAAGGCCTAAATGAATTTGGCAGACACTGATACAAATGAGTATGAAAAGCTAAAGAAAGTCATTTTAACTAGAGTTATCATTTCACCTAAGCTACAGACATGTAGATTTCACAACTGAACTTTCAGTAAATAGAGTTTGCAGGGTCACAAGTGGCAGTCATAATTCATATTGTTAAATGGCAATTAAAGCATAGTGTGAATAATGTGAACACATTTTAGAAATTCTGATTGCAGCTTTAAATGTGCACTTCTAGTAATTAAAAAATGGGTAGCCCAGAAGACTCTCCTTCTGAGCAGTTAGTTGTTTCATTATAGGGATTGTTGCTAATTTAAGACTGAATCGCATGCATGAAAAATAAGTCTTCCCTTAGATTTGTATTTGGATCTTCATCTAATCAAAAGGCCTTATCAATTGAAATTATTTGTTTTAAATGTGCTGTAATGGGAAATGTAGCTAAGAATGGTCCAATCAGTTACATTAATGTTATACTTGCAAAGACTATTAATGCTACTCAACCTGCTGCTAGGCAACCCACGCCTGAAAGTATGCCAATGGAATGTGACAGTGTTGAATTATTATTACCCGAAACTGTGGAATTGGCTTTTTTGCCGTTGAGCCATTGTTAAATTTATCAAAAGTAAGGAACTTGTAGAGGGGAAAATAATTGCAATGACTGTTAGGTTCGTGCATGATCACACTTGCTGGAGCTAACTAGTATTAACTAGAAGACTGAGTTATGGGCGTGCATGGTGATGAAGGGGTGCCATACCCCAAGTGGAAGTGCAAACTCTTCTAAGTAAAGTCTTCCATCTAGTTGCTTTAGTGCCTAACGTAAGCCATGATGTGGTAATTGATGAAGACTTTCTGCAATGTAAGGAAATCTGGCAATTGTATGGGGGAGGCAGAACATACAGCTCTAGCAAATACAACACTCAAGTTAGAAAGCTTGCAATGTGCTACAAATTTATATGAAAGTGGTACATGTATCTGATTCTGAGACTTGTCAAAAGATTCCAGTAAAAATGCCACAAAAGAAGTCATTGTAGAAAGTGGTAGAGAATAGTCTACTGTTAAACATATGCTATAAAAACATTACCAGTTGGAATGATGAAATAAGTCAGTATAAACACTGATTTAGAGGAGTATGTAGAAAAGTGTGGGGAAAGAGTGGGTGAATGTTATATTGACTAGAGATGGAGAAGGGTGGGGTGAGAAGACCCTGAAACATCTCTTATGTCCAGCTATGCAGAGAGCTAAATAGATACAAATGTGGGAGTTTAAGGCTGGGACAAACAAGGGCATACCTGAACAGCATAAAGGGAATCTGCAAGTACTGCAGATGGAAAAAATGTATTTTCATGCGTTACCATTTATTTAGGATAAATTTAAAAATGGAGAAAAAAATGTACTTGCTTTTGACGTGAATAAGGTTATATCCTTCACTTCCTGTAATACTACTGATCAACGTAATGCTGACGTGGCTGACCTACACGTGAGTTATCAGTTTTAAGGCCACATGGGATAGTGACACCCTGAGTAGGGCCAGAAGAACACATCAAGAATGGATAGGACATTACTGAACAGAAACGTCCTGTTCCAGACTTTGAGCTAAAAAAACAAAAATATTTCCTAAACATGGTAATTCAGGAAAAATAACAAATATTAAAGCAGTTATTGGTACCAAACCCCTTTAGAACGCCTGTAAATAAGCTAGGTTGAAGTCATGTCTTGGGTGGTAATGTGGATATAGTAGGTCCAAGGCTGGAGTTCTTCCTAGATTTTACTGACCTAATGTTATGAAAGGAACTGAAAATTTCTGTGCGGCCTATCCAGAGTGCAAGGAGATCATATCTATCTCTAGATTTAGAAATTGTTGGATACCTTTACCTGTAGCAGGAGTACCATTAGAGCACATAGCTTTGGACATAGTTGGTCTGCTTGGGAAGTCAGATAGAGGTCACCAGGACATATTGTTAATCATCGACCATGCAACAAAGTTTGCAGAGGCAGTGCCTTTGCACACAAAGATTGCCAAGTTTGTAGTGGGAGAACTGGTACTACTACTGTTGAGGATAGGAATTCCTTGAGAAAACTTTTGAATGATGTACCCCATGATTGCCCAGAGTACTGCATGAGCTATACCAGTTCATTAAGGTGAAGCAATTAAAAATATCAGTATACCACCCCCAAATAGCCAGCTATCTGCACATTTAGCAGAACTTCAAACTGTATGCTTTGGAAAACTGTTTAAAAAGAGGGAAAGAACTGTGACTGAGATATTGTATGTCAGACACCAATGAGGACTGCTAGATTTAGCAAAAAAAAAAAAAAAAACTTGTTAAGAGGAAACATTCCTTTCAAGAGTTGGCTAGGACATTTCAGAGCATTGCAGGATGGGCTAAGAATTATAATGTCTACTATTTGTAAACATATGGAGATAGCGCAAAAATGTACCATATTTGAAATATAAATGCTTCCCTTCTAAAGTACTTGCTCAAGTACACACTGGAGAAAACAAAGAAAGTTCTTGCATAGTGGCAAGGTCCCCTGTAGTGGTTCAGTTTACTAAAGAGATTAAAGCCCCCACAGAATATCCTAAAGGTTAAGATAGGTGAAACATTGCCAGTGGCACAGAGATAGGTAATTAAAGATTTATTTTCCTTGGGAATAGGAACATGTTTTGAGAATTACCTGGTGAAACTGACTTAATCCAGCACGAGACTGTGGCCGTCCCTGTTGAAAAGGTAAATTTGAAACCATATTGGATACCAGAGTTTCATAGCCAAGTGGTTAAGAAGGAAAATGCTTAAGCTAGGAGTCATTGGGAAGTCACATAATGTGTGGAACAGCCCCACTGTACTAGTTTGTACATCTGATAGAACTTTAAGATTTTGAAGTGATTTCAGAAGACTAAGTAATATTTCCAAATTTTATTCTTGCCACCTACCTTGAATACTTACATGAATTGGTTGAATTTATTTTTGAAAAAAAAATTAGCAAAGCTAGGTTTCTGTGTACTCTAGTTTTAAACAAAGATTACTAGCGAAACCCATGAACTCCAGATGCCAAGGATATAACACTGTTCTCCATTTATTTGGCTTTCATAGAGCCCAGCAACATCATAAGGGTTTATGGACTGGATTCCAGTACATCAAATTAGGTATGTTGCAGGTTACTTAGATGATGATATTTGTTTCCTGGAGAATTAAGAAAGTCCTCTCCTTAAGCTATGCATCATTCCAAGCTGTTTATATCAAGCAGGGTTAATAGCAAATCCCACTAAATGTAAACTCAGCATTGCTGAAGCTTACTACTTAAGCTGCACCTCTCAACTGTCCAGAATGTTTGGTCTGTTCTTCATAAAATATGTTGTTTTTTAGCTAATCACTGAAGATTGAAGTAATTAAATAATGATAGACATTTGCACTTCAGACTTCATAACCTTCAGAAAATGAATGCTAAAGCAAACATTACTGTTCTATCAACTTTCTAAGTATATAAGAGCAATATTTTAAATTTGCCTGTGTTTTTTTGGGTTTTGCCCCTCCCCCATTAATTTTAGGCTTTCCAGAATTTTTGCTTTAAGAGAGTGAGACATATGACTGTAAGAGAGGAAGACAGATAACAAAAGAACAAGCAGAGAAAGTAGAAGCCATAGGATATTAGTCTATACTAATTTTGCCCTAATAGCAAGCTCCTTGACCGATGAGCCTAAGGGTATGTCTCCATTCTACATTAGATGGATAGAGGTGACAAACCAGGCATTCTGGTAGTTGAAAGAAATGCTGTGGTCTGAGCCCATCCCAATCTATTAGCCTGTGGTTTAGTTTACAGTATTCATGTTTCCCTGTGAGAAAAGCAGTACAGCAGTACGGCCCAAAATAAGCAGGATGATGAACACACACCATGTAATATAAGCAGAAAATGACATAATACCAAACAGAGATATTCAGCAATTGCAGACAAAAGAGTATTCATTAAGTGGACTTTCTCCAGTCTTAAAGTATTACTTATTGTGAGAACTAGTGATGGTTACAGACCATTCTCCACATCAATGGCTGTATAGGCAAATGGATAATAATTCCAATCTAGCCTGATCAGTTTTAACTCTACAGCCCTTTCAGTTTAAAATTTTGCAGAACCCTGGTCACCACCATAGGGATACAGGTGGATTGCCATAGGTCTGCATCCCATTTGGGGCTGCAAGAACTAGTGGCGCTACAATGGAGAGTTGCATATGATATAGTGACTGCTGGCACTGAACATTATGGTGAGCATGGCTGAAGAAAGGCATGATATTGCTGAACCTAGGATATACATTGGAGGCATTTACAGAATCCTTGGGCAAGAAACAGGTACTGGAGCTAATAAAATGCCGCTTTTCCAATCAGTATGCTAAGATTACGCCAGCATTACCAATCAGTATGCTAAGATTACTCCAGCATTTCCAGTCAGTATGGTATGATTACTCATCACTCTCTCTCTCTCTCTCTTTCAGCTTTTCCCACTTAGGGGTCGCCACAGTGGATCACTTTGTCCACTCATGATTGTCAGTGGAGTTTTACGGTGTTGAGTTGCCAGTCCGGCGCCCAATCTTCCACAAAAGGCACACACACACACACACACACGCACTCGCACCTAGGGCCAATTTTAGCATGTCCAATCCACTTGCAGCATGTCTTTGAGGATGTGGGAGGAAACCGGAGCACCCGGCGGAAACCCACACGACCGCAGTGAGGACATGCAGACTCCACACAGAAGACACCCCAGCCAAAGATCAAATTGGAGAGCCTCTTGCTGTGAGGTGACAATGCTAACCGCTGCACCACCGCGGTAAATTTGCTGGCCTCTAATCCTAGAGGAAATTCTTTGAGGGGTCTCAGGGACTTTGTATAGAAGTTGAAGGCTGTCTGAGAGTGTGGAAGAGAAGTTGTTTTCATTAGGAAGGAATTGCAACTTGTTTGAAATGGATTCATCCTACTTGTATGGGTAACCCAGAGAGATTCTGCAAGTTGCTGAGGCTTTTTAGTAACATGAGAGTATGTGCCTAATCATGGGGTATAGGCATCTGAAGGACTGCAGAACCATTTCTTAATTATACCTGGGTAAAAAACCTGCTTGGTGCTCCCGTATTTGTTATTACTGTGTGAAATTTCCCTGCTAGAAGACTGCAAATATTTCTGCTAGTTTTTAAGTAAAGCAACTCGTTTCCTTTTTATGTTTCAATTAGTTTTAACAGTAAAGATTTTTTTATTATTAAATTTTTTTTCTTCTTCTTCTTCTTCTGTGTGTTATGTGCATTAAAGCAGCAAAGAGTAATATATATGGGATATGCTTGGGGGCTGCTGTTTGACAAATATTTTATACTATAGATTTGAACAAGTTTTGTGATGAGTGGCAAAGCCATAATTCATAAACTGCTTTCCTAGTTTTGCACTACAAGATACTTTATGTATCACTTGGGTAGAACCTCACATATGCCATTTATTCATATTTCTGTTTTTTTTTTCAGTCTAGAGTACCCCCTCCCAAAATATGTAGTAGGCTGATAGACAAATCTCAATTCTCCTATGTATGGGTGCATTCTGTAAGTGATACAGAAGAAAGACCTGGCAATCTACTTCCATTCCCTGCCTGCCTAGTAAATTCCACGGATGATGACAACTCTTCTAAGGGTCTCTATAAATGTAGTCAGATGCAGCCCATGAGCGTAGCTGAACTGTTTCCTATTTATTTCAGTAGGATAAGGTTATTGCTTAAAATGTCTATTAAAGAGGGCTTTACACAGCTTGCCTGGCTTTTACTTAATGGACTGCAATAGGACTGCTTTTCTTCTATAATTCTGAGGTAAATTAACATCTTGTTTAATAGTGTTAGGTAAACCTGTGGTATTAATTTGGTAGAGTGCTGAGGATTATGCTGAAATGTGTTGATTTTATGGTTTGGTTATGTTTTTAATGTTTTCTAGTGACAATAATTACAATAGGGTAGATGTTAGTAATACTTCAGTTTTTGAGAGGCCAATTGCAGTTTTGATTTTCTTTTGTTTTCATTACGTTATTTGACCTCTTTTTATTCTAATCATTTGAGGATTCACTTGTGTAGTTATTTCTTTTTGTGTGGTTTAAGTTTATATTTTTGTTTGTGCAGTGTGTGAAGTTTCTTTTCTAAGTGTGTGTGAGGCTTAGTTACAGTGACTGTTTGCTAATAAAGTTAAAAATGATCTTCAAATGTCACATCTAGTAAATTCAAAACTCTCTTTCACAAGCAAATTGAGAAATGACTTGACTGGATTGGGTGTATGTTTGATCCTAACGTGCACTTTATGCACATTAGAATACTGTCTTCTGGTACAGCCTATATCTCCGGGCCATTATCACGTCTTTAATTTTTCTCTTATCACTGGTCCCGCTATCTTCAGTCCTGTGGTTATTATACCCCTTCCTAAAGTCTTTCAGCCAAAACTGTCCACCAACTAGAGACTAATTGCCAATCTCTGTCCTTTGGCAAAAGTCTTCAGAAAGCTTTTGTATGAACAATGGCTAGACTCTGTCCTAAAATGTGGCTTGCATTATGACAGACAGTATGGTATCTGCCCAAAATGTTGTACTCAGCTCTAACATTAACCTCTCAAGTGTACTTCAAAATGGAGAAAGGCCTTCCAACAGGATCCATCCTTCTAGATTTAAGAAGAGCTTTCTAAACCATAACCCATGACCTTTTACTTCACATGCTCACTGACTGTGGATGTTTTACTGATGGTTCCACCTGGCTCAGGAATTATTGGCTTAGTAGAACCTTTATAATCAGTGAGCTAAAGAAATGCACAGTTATTGGATCTGTCACCACTGTTGTCCAACAGGGCTGTGTTCTAGGTCCACTATGTTTCTGTCTTTATATAACAGTTTTCCTTGGAACTTATTCCACTTAAACATTACTATTCATGTTGATGATAAGGTGTTCACTGCTGTCCATAAATCATCTCAGCAGGTTTATATTTCCTTAATTTGAAATTGGCTTTCCAATACCAAATTGTCAGTTTATACTACAAAAGCCTTAGTTGTACTATATATTTAGTTAAATGTTATATATTTTAGTTTTCTGTTTTAAGTCTGACTTATCAGTAATGACAGTTGCATTTAGTAATCTATAGTTTGGATTTATTTTTAATATTTTTCATTAAATTAAGGGAAGATTTAGTTTGTGTGATTTTAATTTAGCTGGATGTATTTGTTTGGGCAATGGAATGTATTTCTTCCTTATGCAGATTATGGATTGTGCATGTGGTATCTGGTTAGTAATGAAGTAAGACAGAGAGAGGGTTGATGCAGTCTGACCTCCATGAAACAGATATTCTGACTGAACTTTCTAAAAAGCAGGTAGAACATGTGACCTGCAATATACTGTTAAGTAGCACTTTATGTATGGAATGCAGTTTATAAGGCAGCATTCATTATATTGCACTGCACTGATTATTTGTAAAAAAATATATTTATACTAATCATGTCATGGGTATTTTACATAATACTTTTAAATGTAGTTAATGATATTTTAAATAAATTATGCGTTCAGTCCTTAGTATCATTTTTTTCTGTTGAGCAGCTCATCCATTCATCTAGCCATCTGTTTGATTATCTGTTTTTAGTTATTTTCCCATTATTGGAGAATAAAAAAAAAAGCTTTTTATACTAGACATTTGATCTTCCTTGTAGGACAGCTGTTTTTACATTACAGCTTTTCCTGGAAACTAGACTTGAGGAGTCTCTCTGTCCAATTCCCGACTACTATACATTTCCCAAAAGTCTCTATTTTCCTGCATTATGATTAAAAGTAACAAACAGCTGCACTTCTCCCTGTAATGTTTTTATCTTGTGCAAACATATGTGATTCTTCCTGTAGAGCTCTCCTCTTTCCCCATGAATGACATATGATCTTGGTATGGCAGTTATTTTTAGAACACATTTCTCATCTTCAGTTACATGTTCAACAGTTATTTAAAACTACTCTGGTGCTGAAGAAATACCAAATAGAATCCTAAGAGATATGTACTTTCCCACTGCAATATTAAATGTATACAAATTGGAGCTTTGTTAATGTGGGACTACAAGAAACTCTGATTTGAATCTAGTACTGAAGAATAACTTAAAATTTGACATTCCTGAGAAACTTCAGCAATAAAATATGGGGAGTGCTCTATTTTAATTCATTTGCTCAAATATTAAGATTAGTTTGGAAATGCAAAAAATACAGCAGTGACCATTCTAGCATACAGTAACATATTAATCCATTCTGTTGGCTCTAACTGCTTCTTACTGGCACTCGGACATTCTTTTCGCTTTAATTTCTGAACTATTCTACTCTGAGGACCTCTTGATAACTTTCTTGAAATGTTCCCATACTGGGTAGATCAATTGCTTACACTGCAATGCAGTATAAGGGGGTGCTGCACTAGTAAGTCTTTTATCCTTCAGATGAGACATTAAACCAAGGTCACATTTGCTTGAGTTGGTGGAAGCTGAGGTTGATATAAAAGATCCCATGGTATCTATTGAAAGGAGTAGGGGTCCTTTATTCATGTGCAGAAAGAACTCTTATTTGCAACACATTTACAAATATTTAGAAATGTATAAATGCGTAGATATTTGTACATATTCATAATCTCCTTTCCAGCCACACTAAATTTTCATCCTTATTAGACCCCCACTCCTTTTTCCATAACCCCCATATGATTTTACTTGATAGTCTTGCTAAAACCCATTTACCATTAAACATAATTTCATAAATTATTTCATTCCATATAACACTCTTTATCTATTCTTGTAGCATATTCTTTACTTCTCTTTTTACGATATCCATATTTATTCACATCCATGTTTATTTTATCCAGTTCTTGCATATCTTTGAAAAAAATCTTCTTTAAATAGTCTTTTACACTTCAAAAACACATGCTCTTTAATTTCTTCTTCTTGACATTGTAAACATGTTCTATCACATTTCTTTTTATGTGACATAGTTCCTTTTACTGGCAACTTATCTTTTACCAGTCTTAACAAAAAAATCTTGACATTCTGTTTTCTGATTACACAGTTTGCTTCTTATGTTTATAGCTTTAATTTTTTTATGTGTTAGATTTTCCCATGGTTTTTACATAGTAATATTTTATCATTACATTCTTATACTATGCTTTTCTTTTTTCTATATCATCAATTTTTATTCTCCACAAAAATATTTTTCTTGGTAACATTTTATTTCTTCATTTATACACTGTTTTTCTCTTTTACTCTTTTTACCATACCCCCAAATTTGTCATACTTACATTTATACAGTTTTACTATTAATC